>NW_022991975.1:92500-167500 GCF_902827175.1 Gymnodraco acuticeps | reverse complement strand
TAACGACTTTGCTTTTTGATATTTTGTTATTTAGCCCAAACTCAATCGTGACAAGTTCTTAAAAGACCCGATTAGTTCTACATTCAAGCAGCTTACTTACTGGCTTTATCGTGTGTGATTAAACAACACCAAATCCACATTTAGTTTGAAAACTAGATAAAAGAAGAGTCCCTGAAACATGGCCTGACAGCTGGATGGATGGAAATGTAACTCTTGTCTTTAATCCACAGTTTGAGACGAAAACATGTTTCAGGGCATCGTGTAATCTCTCTTGTTTCTTCCCTGTGACCACAGCCGGTGGCGTGTGTGTGTGTGTGTGTATGTGTGTGTGTGTGTGTGTGTGTGTGTGTGTGTGTGTGTGTGTGTGTGTGTGTGTGTGTGTGTGCACTGCTCAGGCACTAAGCCATTGTTGTGACCACTGGGAGATACAAACCCAGTGATGCAGGGAGAGGGCTGCTGTGCTGGAAAACACACACACACACACACACACACACACACACACACACACACACACACACACACACACACACACCACACACACACACACACACACACACACACACACACACACACACACACAAAACCCTGGAGCCAATCCAACTTAATTATAAATAAATATGACAAGGGAGCCTAAAAGGCGGAGACTGGCTTCAGTTACTTCTATTTTCTTCATGCCTGCAGTAATTGCAGTTATTAGTCGTCAGTAAGCAACACATTTAATCGCATTTGGAGGAATTAATTAACATCTGTGTTTATTTGGGAGAAGTGATACGGTCTGAGGGGTGGTGGTGGTGGTGGTGGGGTGTGTTCCAAACTTGCTGACGTGTTATGGTACAAGGCCATGTTTCAGGCTCTCTGTGAAATTAACTCTGGTAGAGAGGATATTTTCTGCTGGTGTGTGTTCTGGATGGAGAGCTAAAACAGCTAATTGGAAGTTAAATCGCCCGTGAATTAACGAGACTCCACACACAGATTTGCCGCTGCATGTAAACAGAAGTTGCACACACAACACACACACACACACAGACACACACACAGACACACACACACACACACAGACACACACACACACACACACACACACACACACACACACACACACACACACACACACACACACACACACACACAGGGAATATAAACTCAGTGGTCATGTCAAAGGCCGGTATAGGTCTTTTTTTCCTGAGCAAAGATGCGTTTTTATAGAAAATAATGAACGGAAAATATCTGTATTTTTTTTGATAATCACACATTTCTGTATGATTTATATATTTCGGTGAAGCAAAGAAATGTGTATACAAACCCTAGTGAATTCCTCTCATCAAATCTAATCATTTTTTAATCACTGATATTTTCTCCTGGCACCTGTGCTCAAACACCAGGAATTGCATTTATTTTTCAGTAGAAGCTGCTGTTTATATCTTCATTTATATATATATATATATATATACTGTATATGCAGTATGTCCCATGTTGCAGCAGGCTGCACATTAAAACAACTTTGAATAAGGAAACATTTTATTTCAACCAACACCAGTTTGTCATATGTTTTAAAATATAAGAGCAAGAAAAGCATATAGAAAAGGTTGTTAACGGTGACTCGGTTCCATTCAAAGCCCCTTTTAGCTGATGCAACTTTACAATAACTGGGTCTAGCTCACATAAAAGGGGACCTATTATGCTAACTTTCAGGTTTCATGTACTCAGTGTCTCTCCTGTGACATGTCTCCATGCTTTAATGTTCAAAAAGCTCTTTATTTTTCTCATACTGCCTGTGGTGCAGCACCTCTTTTCACCCTCTGTCTGAAACCAGAGCCCAGTCTGCTCTTATTGGTTAGCCGGCCGGCTCTGTAGTTATTAAATTGTATCAACTTATACCTGTGCTTTTCCTGACTGTCAACAATGTAATTTTTATGAAGCTATATTCCAGCTTTCTATCTTCTAGGTCTTTAATGAGAAGTTAATTAACAGTAAGAAATAATTAAGAGGCTAGATTTTATTTTATATTTGTTGCATTAGAAAAAAACTCCTTTAAAGTTGAACACTTCTGCAACTTCACATCGATTAAACTGGATGCAATGCAGTGTCTCTTTTTGGAGAGTTTATTTCCTTATCATGTGTTCATACTCTCCATCAGGAGTGGGAGGTTTGTCATAAAGAAGAAATATCACAGGGTTTTCACACCGTCTGTAGGTAAGATTAGCAGCGTTTGTTTCATTATTTTTTCTCGATGCCCGCAGTCATTTGCAGTTACAACGCATCAGCAAGAACCAAGGTTAATTGCATTGGCAGGAAATATCTACCATCTCTGAGCACTCAGTGTTATGGCAGGATGTTTAAAGCTCTCGGTGTTACTAACTTAAAGAGGAGATTTTCTTTCACTGGTCTCGACTCGAGTATAAGAATAAACTGGAGGCTAAAATAAACATCACCATGAGGCTATTCACATATGTTTTGAATGGCGCCCACATTTGCCACACATACTTTATCTGCAAGATATTCTTAAGCCTGTTTCCATCCCACGCACACACACAAACACAGCTTGAGCAACTAGCAGACCAGTCAGCAGTCTGTGTGTAAAACTTAATATAAACAACTCAAGTTTAGACGTCATTGGCATAATTTAATCCTTAATAATCTGTGTGCTTCCAGCTCCGGTGATTTAGCTTCATCACCATTAGCCTATGCAACACACACACACACACACACACACACACACACACACACACACACACACACACACACACACACACACACACACACACACACACACACACACACACACACACACACACACACACACACACACACACACACGCTGTGTTAGTCTAAGTTTTCGGGCCCACGGCCATGCGTCGAACCCAACAGGGGGCAGGGGGGCGGAGCTTGTTTCCCGCGGCTGCGCTGCAGGGGTCTACATGTATTTAAAACAATCATGAATTTTAATGGTAACCCTCAAGAGAGGCTGTTACACCAGCCAGACTCTCTCAACCCCCCCCCCCCCTCTCGTTCTCTCTCTTTTTATACATCTCTGTCTTTCTCCTCCGGCAAAATCCATGCAGAATATTTAATACAAAATCTAAAACTGGCCCCCGGTGGCAACAGCAAACTGAAACTTCTATATTAAAGGCAAAGGAAAGTAACAGCTACAGCGAGATAGGAACGGTTTACTTCTAATAAATAAGATGTTTTAAAAAAGAAAAGACACAGCTGTGGTCAAACACCAATGGGTTAAAAACGTATTGATGTTGTTTATCAGAAAGAGGAATCTAAAATACACTCTTGCTTTTGCCAACGATAAAAAACTAACTCTAACAATGTATTTGTTGTTGTTATTGTTGTTGGCAAAACGGGGGGGTGAGCAGCAGAGGTGGGGAGAGGCAGGGCTATGGCTAAGGAAATTATCGTATAGGACGTACACACGGAGCCGTTTGGCCCCCAAGAGCGTTTCGTCCGCAGATCTACCCACCTTGGGAGCCGTTATCGTTTGAGGGCTCCGTTTCCGCGGTTCCGTTACGGCCGGTGTGGACGAACCGTCCATACGATAGAGAACTGTAGCGCATACAACCCGTTTCGTCTCCGTGTGAACGTGGCCTAAGGAAATACAGTTAACTTTTCTGTATCCTGATTACAGAATCCCGTTATCTGTAATCCCTTACTCCCAAGGCATTTTTGATTTTGTAAGAGACACAGAGAGAGGTGTTTAAGTAGGAAATTAAGTATCAGTCAGGGTGTGATATCTATTGTGTTAACACTTAGTGTCGAGGTGGGGTAACACTCCTCAAATCTGTGTGAGGAGACGCAGAGGAATCAGTACAACAGGACAGGAATGCTATAATAAAGTTTAAACAAAATAAGCAAGACAGGCACACATGAAGCTCAGCGCAAATTCAACCAGGAAGACCGTGTTTATATCTGTCATTCACATATTTCCTTCTTACTACGCTCACCCCTCCAATCAGGGGCGTTCACTCCCCAGCTAAACCAACCAACCATATCTATTCCCACAAGCCAATCATAGAACATTGTCAAACCTTTCAAATCTACTCTCTCCCCCCCTTCCACCTCACATTCCTCCAAAACAAGGGTTCACGTCAACGACCTCCATCAATCCCTTCATGCTTTCACCACCACCAGTGTCTAGACCCCAGGGGGGGTTTCATCTGCTCGGTATCCCCCTCCCGGATGATACTCCCACACAAACACCATTACAGTACATTCATCTGTGTATTCTAGGCAATACGTATATATTGTTACATTAAAGCAGGGGTGGGGAACCTTTTTCCTCTCAAGGGCCATTTCAATATTCATAACATCCTCCAAGGGCCGTACAAATTATTGACCTCTGCTTAAAAATACTAAAATCACAGCCCATTCATTTGGCCTTTCATTCATGCTGTGCAAAGAAAAAGCAACCTCTGAATCCAGATATCTCACCATGACTCACGCATGCACGTGCAGGGTGTGGCATGACCACCAAAACAGAAAGATATGGACACAAGATGTGTGCAATTTAGTTTCCTATCCATGTGAATATGATTTAATTGGGGGGGGGGGGGGGGGGACCTATCCTCCTCTAGGGGGGTCCGGGGGGCACGTTCCCCGGGAAGATTTTTTTTTGTTTTAAATGTTGAAGTGAAAAGCATCAATCTGGTGCATTTTGAGAGTTAAGAGATCTATGGATACATCTCTCAACACCCATATGAAACAGAACTGTAAGCAGATTTTCTTTTTCTTTATGGATATTTTACAAATCACTCCCCTTTCAAACTGTATTGTTGTTTATTAATAACAACTTTTTTTTACTGTCATATAGTATTTTATACCTGTTTACTTTATTCTCTTATGTTTTTATAACTATAATGATCATATAAAGATGTGCCTTCACCTCACTGGTTGGAGAAAAAGCTTCTTATATTCGTTAGCATAGCTAGCTAACCAGATGCTAATAACAACAGTTATTGACTGTATGATCAGTATGACAGATGAACAGATCACCACTGGGCTTTCAGCTAAAGACACAGGTTCCTTATTGGCAGCCTACTGACATTTGTGAAGTCCCGGCCGGAGCGACGTCCTGGTGCTCTCCGGCAGCTCTAAACCATAGCTCTAAACCCCTGTCGGACGAGACATATACCACGTGATGACACGTTAGGCTTGTGTTGTGTTCAAGGACCCTGACCGTGGCCAGGAAAAACAGGTTCTCGCTTGTTTAATTATTTTGCGGTCTATATTTCTTAATTGTTTTTATTTTTTGCGTGAGTTACCTCGAGGGCCGTATCAAATTGTCTCGCGTGCCGTATTCGGCCCGGGGGGCGGAGGTTCCCCACCCCTGCATTAAAGCATGGCTCTCCTGATTGAAGTGTAGGGAAAGAAGGAGTCATCAGTACGTACTGGACGGTGGTGGAGATGTGCAGACGCCGGATGCCTGGTGTGGGAAACTGACGAGAGTTTATGTAGGCGACTTTCCTCACAGCGGTGTTCATGTTTTCCAGGTCCTCTCCCTCCATTACCAAGATAGACTGAGCCGGGTTGAAGTGGAACTGGTGGACAAAGAGGAAAAACAGATGTTAGACGGATATATAACTGACTGAGACTTCTATAACTGCAGTTTCTCGTGATGCTTTATCCTCGGTGAGTCCTTAAAACTTTCAAAAGCTTCCGTCTGTTATTTTTACCGAGTGGCCACAATGTGACACAGCTTTAACAATAGAATAATAATAAAATGCATTAGTTGAGCACCTTTCAAAGTTCTTTCACATACAATAAAACCATTTATACACACAGACAATACAATCAGCAACCAATGCAGAGAGTCAAACAAGTAGAACGTAATAAAGAAAAACAATAAAATCACATAAAACCAATTCTAAAAAAGTGGGTTGACGGTCAGAACATGTCACAATAAAGTAAATCGTTAATGGTTCACTTATTTCCACTGTGTAATTGCAATGGATAAGCTGTCCAAAGCAGTAGTGACTTTTATGTAACCTACGCTAGTCAGCCATTTACTTCTATTCATTTCTTTCACAGCAGTATGACCCTGAGCCAGTATGAGTGATGCTAACCAGGGGCGGGGCTTCAGGGGGGGCTGTAGGGGCAGGGCTCCCCGGGCCCTGGACGGTCGGGACCCAATGGGGGCCCGTCGCCGAGGCAGCAGGCTCCGCCCCCGAGATATTCGGGCGGGCCCTGCTGCCTAGCGCCACTGAGTGCACTGACGTTCGTGGTCATATTAGGTATAAAGCATTGTAGCCTATAATACGAGTTGAACTTGTTCTGCTATTTTCACACTCACATTTAACATTAAAACATGAAAAATGGCAAGTGAATTCCTTCTATTGTCTCCAAATGTATTTTGGGTAAAATCGTCATCAACAGCCGTCCATCAACACCATACGTAAATGAACGTCAACGTCATCATCAATCACTTGTCATTCAACAGAGCACTGCCTAAGCATGAGCAGTTATAAACACAAAAGTGGAGCTACAAAATGCAAAGAAAAAGATAAAAAAGGAGGACCAAGGAAAAGCCAAATTGTCCAAGCTCGATGGATATTTTTTTCGCCAGCCGTGTTTCATCCCCGAGCCCCAGCCCGCCAACAACGTTAGTGGGGGTTAGCCAGATTTACAGGTAGGCTACAATCACGGCCACACACTGTCAACAAGAAAATGTGAGTTTGTGGTAAATGTTGATATCATATGGTTGTTGTTACTTCGTGTAGCTCGGCCGCCTAGCTTATTTCCTTTTCTGTCTCTCGGCTGTAGTGATGATGATAATAGGGACGACTCAGCAGCTGCTAGCTGCTAGCTGCTCGTCTAGAGGAGAGCCAGGCCTGACGCTTGACCAGCCGCACCCCTCCCCCTCCGGCTCCTTACTGGCTGCGCCGCAAGGTGAAGAAGTACCGGACACTCTTGCCCTGGCTACTAAATGGGGAAGTCAAACACAGTTTGAAACAACCAGGGCCAGGAAAGTTAAGAGACACTTTGATGAACTTTCTGAAGACAGCCGCCTCACTGACGCAGAGAGCAACTTTCGGGTGACCGTTTTCAATGCATGTCTCGATATAATCATCCAGCAACTGTCCCAAAGATTCACCAGTTTAAATGAAACTGTGAACATGTTTGAGGCAATTCACCCCAACACACTACTGCAAGCAAAGGATGAGGATTTACACCAAGCTGCCCAGCGGCTTAGAGAGCACTACAGTCGGGACATCGCCGCCAGCTTCCCTGGCCAGCTGCTTTCTTTCAGAACCTGTTTCAGGGACCAAATACAGAAACTAAAATCTGTCGCGGATCTGGTAAAAATGCTCATTGTTTACAACCCAGCAGTAACATCTACATTCAGTGAGGTTTGCACAGCCTTCATCTTATTTCTGACTCTTCCTGTCACCGTGGCAACCGCCGAGCGCTCTTTCTCCAAATTAAAACTCATCAAAAACTATTTGAGGAGCACGATGGGACAGGAGAGACTGAGTGGACTGTTCTTGCTGTCCATCGAAAGTGACCGAGCCAAGAAATTGGACATACAGCGTATTGTGGACAAGTTCGCGGAGCGCAAGGCTCGCCGAGTACCATTCAAGTAGTGGTGAGTACACTTCAAATTTAATTTGTACAGTAGCCTACTTGTACGTGAATGTATGGGCCGCCGTGCCAATTTTACACTGCTCTGCTCTCATGGTGGCTGTCCATGGTGAATGGTGTGTCAGAAATGTAGTCATTTTATTAGGCTATGTTTTCATTGTCCTTGTGGTTTGTTGGACTTTATGTCATGTTATATCATTATTATCTCTGTTATATATTCGTTTCTATACCCTTTGTAAAAACGAAATCTTAAAGGGATAGTGGAAATGGAACCTCAAATAGTTTCGTTTTAACTTATATACAAGCATAATTACGTACCAAAACAATCACACCTGATTAAAAAAATATAATAATTGCCTTACGCATGTTAGAAGCACTTTATTGCAGCTTCCCCGAAGTTTTTTAGAAACGAAATGTTTCTCAGCCTAACCGGAAGTGACGAAAACTCAGGAAGACGATACGATAACAAACCATGGCGTCTATGCAGAATGAACGTGGAAGGGCAAATATACCAGACAAAGAAGAAGGATTGTACGAGGTATCCAGTGATGATAGCGAGTCAGAAACATCCTCTCGGCTTTCCTACGAAAATGTCGTTTTAGGAACTGAATCTGAATCCGGTTCAGTAAGCGACGATGGTGACAATATTGAGCCAGAAGATGGACCATTACGTCCTTATTTGTTCGAGCCCGAGCCCGAGGTGATGGTTCACGGCATGGGCAATGGCGAGGATGACCAGGACCAGGCGCCAGATGATGCACCCCTACGCACAAATAATCTTGACTGGTAGGTCCCTAAGCATAGCTCACGCATCTTAAGATCACCTGTAGCCTTTACAAATATTAATCATTGTTAACCAGTTAAGGCCGAAGGTCCCCCCAGTGGACCCCTCCCACAGTTTTTTTTTCTCTCACATGTCTCAGGGCTTCTTAACATTTATGAAACTATTAATGTTTCATACCCTTTTAAAGGTAAGAAACTCCGCTAACTGACAATAAGAACAATTGTTAGCTAGAAAAAACACAAGAGTAATACCAAGCCTTTGAATTAGCATTGAGCGAAACAATGCTAACTAATGCTAACGCTTTTTTACACACAACACACGGTAGAAATGCCCTTATTACTATCTTAACTGCACAAACAAGATATACGATTTAAAGCTGAGACTCCACAGATTCCACACATGTAATGTCATCACTGTAAGACCTCGAATTCCTGGAGCTATCAGCCAGAAAAGAGAAAGTAAACAACATCCGGTTCCAAAATATTACAATAATTACGTCTTACCTTTTTTGATTTGTGATCAAAAGTTGTGTTCAACGGAATAAAAACGCATCTCAAGGTTAATCCAATGTCGTTGTGTCACGTAGAATTTTTCTGTCGCACTACAGCCATACAAAACACATCTATTCACCATAATAAAGGTCGGCTATTCACATGCAAATGCTATTGAATGTCCGCTATTGTTTGTGCCCGTCTTCCTGAGCTCTCGTCATCACCCGAAGATTCCCGACGATTCCCGAAGTATTTCGTTTCATTGAGAGGGCGCAGTAAAATTGAAAATAAAATGAAACTAGGCGGATGAAATTAAAAAAAATTGTTTAATATGCTTCTTTTTAATAAAAATACATAAGTTAAACCCAAAATTCGCAGATTTCCACTATCCCTTTAAATATTACACCTTTTTCTTTAGTTACTTTTCTTTCAAACATTGTTTTAAATTGTAATCTTACTGACTGAGCGACTTTTTACGCACGAGCGTCAGATTACCACCCCGGACTCCCGATATTTTTGTCAAGCTTTATTGGGTTTAAAGGGCCCGGTCATGTGGCCCCGCCCCCCGGCCCGGGTCTGATATGTGCCGCCAGTGATGCTAACTCACTACTTTCACAAGTTCTCTTAACACTGCTACTAATAATGTTTTGGATGTGTAATTATTTGATTCAATTTCATTAACGTGTGCTTGATTTTATGCATTTTATTAACGTGTATCTGCTCTGTCCCAAATGTTGGACAGATAAAGGATATGCGATATTCAAACTTGCTTCCATTGGGTAATCCATAACAAATTAAAACTATGTTCGTACTTCATTTCCGTGAAAACGCAAAAAAATGTGTCCTCGTGTTTTGAGGTGTAGTTTCAGATCAACAAAAATAAGGGCAGCATACAGTAGATGTATTGAAGAAAAATGTATCTGTGTAACTTGTTTAAAATGGTCTAAAACAGTGATTCTCAAACTTTTTTCAATAATGTTCCCCCTTTGAAAACAAATTCAGCCAAGTACCCCCTGATCAGCGCAAACACAATTTGTTAGGGAAGAAATGCCTATTTAAAGAGGTACAGCACAGCGCTGCACCATCGGTGTCTGATTTATTAAAACAACAACATTGTAACTGAGAAACACTTAAATGCTACATTTCAAATGTTTACAATCCATCACTAAATTCATGGCAAACCAATTTTAACATCATGCAATAACACTGAGACGACATTAGTTACATTGAACTGATCTTTTTAATAAGTTGTACAATGTAGGGAGAAACATGGGCTTGAGCTTCACTGAGGATCTTTGTCATTCTGACAGCGAGGCAAACTGCAGTTATTACACTTCGTGTTTTGAAATATGTGTAACTCTGTTCATATAAAAACCACACTGCTCAAACCTTTTTTTTTTTTTCATTAACATAAAATAAATCTCACGTACCCCCTGCAGTACTCCAATGTACCCCTAGGGGTCCGCGTACCCCCATTTGAGAACCACTGGTCTAAAACATGGAGGAAACACTTGTATGGCCCTTGAATTCAACAGGATACACTGAAAAAACTGTAACATTGACGTTAATTAAATATATTATGTCAACAAGTTTCACATCACTGTAATAGGATAGTTGAAAGCAATACTATTAAGTTGAACCTAATATTTACTTACAGTACTTATTTAAACTCAATATTATATGTGTACATTTGTTTTATTGACAACAACTTGTGGTGATTGTAATAGTTGGATTAAATATGGCTTAGTACTGTAGGTGTAACACTGGGTGGTGATTTTGACAACCCGCCTTTTAAACAGTCAAACTGGGAGGACACAAATGTCACAGATGGAAGAAAGGCAATACTAAGGTCTAGAGCAGGGGTCTCAAACTCAAGGCCCGGGGGCCAAATCCGGCCCGCAACTTCATTTTATGTGGCCTCGTAAGAGCTTGCAAAGAATATAATAAGTTTATTATACCGGTTACATGCCACTTTACAGAAGCAGGTTGCCCATAAACTACATGTCCCACAATGCATCTCGTTTTGTGACATGCGCACTGAAGAGACGTGGACTTCTGCTTTCAGACGTAGTTAATTACTAAGTTATTATCCTATCCGATAATAATCCAATTCAGAGGCAATAATGTAATATAATACATTATTTTATATTTATATTATATATTTATATCGTGAGTGCAACCTTTATGCGAATGTGGCCCGCGATGAAATTGAGTTTGACACCCCTGGTCTAGAGGAAATGAAATACTTGGTGGTTTCTCCTCACAAGCATCATTTTGGAGGAGTGTGTTCTCCTGCAGGGTTTGATGGCGGGGAACTGAGGCTCGTTTTCATTTAAACTTGTCTCCCATTTCCTAAAACTGGCCCTCAGCAGCAGGGGACGGTACTTCAGCGCTCCATGGGGCTCTCAAGGCTCCAATTTTCTCCTTCAAACCTTCCCTTATGCGGCTGTTTCCTCTCATCTGCTGTAGATATACTCGCCGCCTATATGTCCCTCCGTCTTTCCTCCCCGCGCTGTAATTCTGCTCTCATTGTGCTGCGCCAGCTCTGAACCTGCTCGGCTAAACGCTGTCCTTAAGCCTCCCCTGGACCTTTGGGAGCCAGATGAGTGTGCGGCTAAGGAGAAAATGAAATAGCTCTTGAAAGGTAAAGTACACTGGCCCTGGAGGGGTTGTCCTCCTCTCCTCATCACCTCTCCTCTTCTCAAAAAGGCTGGCACGGACCTCTTTGCTGCACCACAGCTCTGTGGACTGAGCAGACGGAGAGAGGAGGGGGAAGAAGAGGAAGATAAAAGAGTCTGAGGAGGGTAGGGGGCCGGCTTTGAGTCTATACACAAACCCATATCCATCTTGTCTGCCCTCTATCTCACACAGAGCAGGGAGATGGATTAGTTGAGCTGGTGGAAGTGGGGGCCGTCTGAGGGGTTTCAAAGAAGCCAAATGGTGATTTAGAGGAGTACTGTGTCTGTGTCAACTGGGATCAAAAAGGTTTGTTTACTCACTAGACACAGGGATATTGTCCAAACATCTTCTGCTGCTAACAGGAAATACACTTTGCAGAACTTGTATCACTTTTGGAGAGATGTGCTTATTTGCTTACTTTCCCCTCGTAAGAAAAGAAGACCTATTTTATGGTAAATATGAACCTTCTGTATGTCCGGCAGCCCGTTAGCTTAGCTTAGCATACAGATTGCCACGGATTCGTCTGAAGGTAACGCAATCCACCTTCAACAAATGTCATTGCTAACTTATTTTAACGTTAGGGAACATTTCGTTTTAATTGATATTCCCACCTAGTGGCAAAAAGGTTATCAGGCACACATGGACAACCTGTATGGAAGATGCTGATTATTTTACATAAACAGCAACAAAGACCTTCTAAGTTTGCTTATCATTTTATTTGAGATTTTTATATTTTTTTTATTTGAAGCTTGAAAAAGTCACATTTTCGTTGTGCAATGTGTGTGGAAAAGCCGTTCCTCAATACTTGAGTAATATACTTACTCAAATGACACCACTGTCTCAATATCACAAGTTATATAACTTTTGATACGTCAGTACAAAAACAGAAATACAAGTTGGAATAAATAAATACCTTAATGTTTTTATCCAGGCTCTCCAGGGAGTTGATGTCCAGTCCCTCTTTGCACGCCTGCAGACAGGAAATGACTTTCTGACTCTCGATCTTCCCCGGTCGGATGGTCAGTCCGGAGAGGCTGCCCCGGAAATACTGAGTGAACCACGGCTTCGTCACCTCGCCACCTACACACCACACACACACACACACACACACACACACACACACACACACCACACACACACACACACACACACACACACACACACACACACACACACACACACACACCCACACACAACCACACACACACCATACACACACATACACACCACACACACACACACACACACACACACACACACACAGGAAAATAGGTCGTAAAAAGCCACTTTGGGATACCATCAAGTTGTATTTGCTTTGGTATTGTTGCACCCAATGTCACTTAGTTTTTAAAATGCGTGCACAAGAACAAAAGGTTCTGTAAGTAATTGGAACTAATCCAATCATTGAAATCATTAAAATGGGTTACAAAAAACGTATGTAGACAGTAATCACCACAGAGTCTTGTTTGCCTCTGTTGAGTTGCATTTAAACGTATTTTACGCACCACAAGATTATATAACTCCAGTGACCTTTCTGTAATTATGGGTCCTGATGACTGCATTAGCTATAATTGGCGTTAAGATGCATGTTTTGTCTCTCCTTTTCTGCAGGGTGCTGCTGTAAAAAGTGCAAGTGCTACTGAGCCAGCCCATCCGGGATATAAATGTACGAGACAAGTCAAAACATTTGAAGTCTGTTCTCTGAACTCCATAAAGGCCAAAACCAGCTGGAAAGTCTCTAAAAACCCTCATTATCTAAAAAGGTTGCTCGCTCTGGATATCAAAACGTATTTCCTTACTCACTCTTCTCTTCTCTCTTGCTTTTCTCACCCTGTAAACCACCAACACATCCAAAGTGCAGAACCGCAGCTTCAAGTGATGATAACAATAATCTGAGAATGGAGTTAGTAAATATAGTTTGAGTGTCTACCAAGAAACCATCTTTCTGTCTTTGTATACATGTATCCATCTAGCCTTTTAGCACACTTCTGCTCCCATGTGGTTATTGGAAACAACCATAAAACAGTGCATTTTTATAATCTTTTCTTAACTTCTCCATTGGGAATGTTTGTCCAGTAGTCATCAAATCAAGTTGTATTTATATAGGCAAGGCAAGGCAAGTTTATTTATATAGCACTTTTCAACACAAGGCAATTCAAAGTGCTTTACAAAAAATGAAAGAGATTAAGAAAATGGCATTTAAAATCAGTCATTAAAAAGAAAAGCTAATAAAAGAAACATTAAAAGAAAAAAATACATGGATAAAAGTTACAGTGCAGTCTAAGATATGAATAGTTCAATTAAAAGCACATATAGCACATTTATAAACGATTTTTGGTCGAGCCAAAGTGCTGTACATATAATAAAAATAGCCTACAGTAGAGACACTTTACAGCAAATACAACAACACAGATTGTTCAGAATATCAGTATGAGACAAACGACACCCTCTGTCCTTAGACCCTCTGTCCTTAGACCCTCTGTCCTTAGACCCTCTGTCCGTAGACCCTCTGTCCTTAGACCCTCTGTCCTTAGACCCTCACATCGTACAAGGAAAAACTTCCAGAGAAAACCCACAGTTTAAAGAGAACATGGGAGAAACCTCAGGGAGAGCAACAGAGGAGGGATCCCTCTCCCAGGACGGACAGACGTGCAATAGATGCCGTGTGTACATCGAAGAGATAATACATTTGACAGCATATAGACCGAATGGTAGGAAATGCATGTGTCTGTAATAAGAAGATGAATCCACGAGGATGTCAGCTACAATCCTGTGGAAGCCATCAAGGAAGCAGCATGACGAGACCCAAGGCAGGACCGCAGAGACAGGTTCAGCCACGACCCGAAGTCCACGACTTAATCCAGAACTCGGGATAGAGGATCATCTAAAAGCCATAGTTCAATTGCCAGTTGTTTTAATGTTCAATGACGGTATTTGTTATCCCGTGCATGAGATTTACTATGGATTTAAGAGGAGATACTACCACTTGCAGGGGACTTGTACAACATCTGTTTTCAGGTATCTGTATATTGCAATTACAGTTCATTAGAAGATACAGTTAAATTAGGGAAGTGGTCCAAATCATGTTGCCCCAAACTAACCTCGAAACTTACAGCCAGCTACCGAAGAATCACACAAAATCCTAGATCTAACTTTCTTCGTCTTTCTACCTGGCCTGAGAATGACCCCATTTCGAAAATGTAACACCACGATGTTGCATAGCGTTGCCTCCCAGGTGCATGCAGTTGCTGGGAGATATACTTTTAGACCACGAAACAGAGTCTATGATACAGAACAGAAGAAATACTCTTATCTACAGTAACTGGAGTTGGGGAAATCCTCAATGTAACACCCCTTGGTTACACTTCATCAGACTCTCCCAGATTGACCCAGGTAACCCTAATTCCCGGTGGGTGATTCAGACTCATGTATCACTGCTCTAAGTGATGAACCCGGGGTCTAAAAGTCTCCTTCAGAGCATTTAGAGACAAAGCTGACCACTGCTGGAATCACTTTGTTATGCCCTGATTTACTGGTGTGAAAATATACGGAGAAACGGACTGAAGACACTCAAGACAGAATCATCGGATTGTTGAACTGTGGGTACATTTTACAGCATGGCCCGTTAGATAGAGCTCCATTATTCCTACTGGTTCTGTGATCCAACCAACCCAAGTGGTTTCTCAATTGACTAGAGAGTGGGCAGATGGAAATATGGACGAAGCTGTTAACAACTCTCACAGATTAACATTTCCGTACCTGTGTCTTTCGGCTCACACTTTCTTCACTTGCTTACAAGTGTTAAATATTTCATAAGTATAGGTTGAACACCTCAGATGCTTGTGCTGAACGATTTCCACTTTTGCACATGCCCCCAAAATGACTGCAAGTTTGGTAAATATAATACCGCTCGCCCTAATCTGTCCTGTCAAGCTTTGGACGGTTGCATGCTAACAAGTGAGTGTTGTAGAAAGCCTAAACTGTGTTTATATCTACTTTATTAAAAGCTGCAAGCATTAACACGTCTGGCTGACTATACTACCGGCAACAAGACTTGAGCTTAATGGCGCATTTCCACTGCAGCGGGTAGCCCCGTTTAAGCGTCCTTAACCGTCCTCAAGCGGCCAGGCCAGTTTTTGGTGGCCTTTCCATATAGCCTAGTACCGGCTAGCGGGTACTTTTTCCCTCTTTTTACGGCCCCATAAAATCGTGGTTCCCTCAGACCAGGGCCAGGGCTGAACTAGTGGCGTCAACACTCTCGACTGCTGATTGGTCAGAGAGAATCGTCACAAGATCGCGCGCGAGTTCATCCCTAGCGTCGCATATATATCTAGAAGCAAGCTTGCAGCATTTTTATAAACAGCATTTTGTAAACGGAGGAGCTACAAAAATGGCTACGTCTAATAAGAAAAGCACACCGTGGTCGACCGAGGAGGTGACGACGTTCCTTCATCTCATTGGGGATGATCAAATCCAGCGGGAGCTCGACGGAACAACTCGAAATGTGAACAAAAACAAAGCCGATCGCCCCGCCTACACTGCGTTGCTACCCCAGGTCCTAAACTGTAATGGAAATGCGCCACGGCCTCGGACGGCCAGCGAGGCGGCCCGAGGCCAGAGCGAGGAAGCTTAGGGACGCTTAAACGGGGCTACCCCGCTGCAGTGGAAATGCGCCATTAGACTACTATCAAGGCCAAAGTGTTAGCATATCATGATTTACACAATAGTATGCAGGGTTACAAATGACTGTTAAACGTTACATTACATTACATGTTACTTATTAGTCACTTTTATCCAAAGCGACTTACATACTCAATACTGTGGGCAATCCCCACAGGAGCACTTTGGGGTGAAGTGTCCCAGGGACACAACGACATGCTGACTGCAGTGGGGTTTGAACCTGTGACCCCCTAATCCGAACATCTATGCACAACCCACTGCGCCGCACGCCTCCTCTTCCGTTACTTTCTATGTGTAGTAAAGTATATTAGTGCAAAGCTGCTTCTGTTGTGTCATCTACATGGATAATAAACTAGCGAGGATGCTAATGTGTTGACATTATTAGCCTCAGTCTTTTAGCACAACATCATAGATAGGGTTAGGGTTAGGGTGAGTAGCCATCAGGTGCTTATTTAGGGCTGGTTTTAAAGGATTGTTGTTCAAATTAGTCAGCTGGAAACATTTCAAAGTCAGCTAGACACATTAACATTCTAACTTTCTCATTGAACTAATGTTAGCTTATTAGAAAGTTAGCTAAAGCTTGTCAAATCTGACGGTGACGGTTGTTATCGACAGCTAGAAACAAGAAGCCTGCTTTTGTCTTTCTCGGTTTGAAATCAGGGGTCTATTCTTCAAAAAGTATTATGAATTCAAACTATTAAACCTGCTACCTTTATCCTAGCAATGCTCACATGTGCTGTTGCACAATGGATAATTGTACAGGCGAACAAACAGTCAATAGCTTTGTTGTTGTGATTCATTCTGTGTATATACATATACGCATATTCCTGGCAGCGATACTTAATTACTTGTCAGAAGTGAGCCCTTCACTGAAATGTTAGTTATCCAACCTTTGTTTTAGTTCAGTATAATAACCCCAGCTGCTTTGCATGTTTAGAGAAATCTGGTGCATTAGCGCTCGCTGACACCCTGCCAGGTACCAGGGAGCAGAGTCTATCTCATAAAACCACAAGAACACATTTGGATTCAAGTAGAAAAGTAATCGTCTTTCCTCTTTCCTATGCTTCACCTGCCCTCCCTCATCTCAGTTACTATTCCCCTCCCTTTTTTCCTTGCCCTCTCTCTAGATGTCCACCTATCCCACCCTGACAGATGTTATCAATTTCGTCCGTGGCCAGAGAAACCATTAAGGGTCCCAGACAGACAGTCAGAGGAGAGGGGATTAGCGAGAGGCTGCAGAGCGAGAATGATATGGGTGATAAAACCGCTGATCATTCCACTTTACAGAGGCTGGTTGTTACGTGGTGTCAGCTCTCTGTGCAGCGCTGCCTCTCACAGATCTTCACTCTGCCTTTTCCTCGGCTTTATTTGCGTCATTCCCAGAAAAAGTAACAGATGAGACGGACGAGGAGTGGGTGAACAGGAAATGGGATCGTTACCTAAGTGTAAAAGAGATACCTGCGGCAGTGCCTAGGTGCCTGTATCATTTTTATTATACACTATATATATGTAGATATTTATGGTCTTATATTTGCATGTGTGTAATCATCAGTACTTCCTGCATCCTTGCTGCTTAACTGAATCTGGATCTGGAATAATACTAAGCAAAACCAAGAGTTATCACGCTCAGCGGAGTATGAACAATCCCCACTAAATGTCTCTTATCATTTGTATTGTATTGTTTGGCATAGTTGAAAAAGCAATTCCAGATTTGTGTTACCTTAAATCAGATGGAACATTTCCCCCCGCATGTGAGACACTTTTGGGGGATGGAGATTGATTGATTAAAACGTTTATTAACAGCTTGTATATTGGGTACAGTGCAGTACAGCTCAAAACATACAATTGTTAAGGGGATGCAGACCAGAGAAAGACTTTCGTCTTGTTTACATCAGGGTCCCCCCTTTCCAATTCATCATATCATTTAAGACATATAAGACATATTTGACATACAGATGGCTTATTTACAATTTACATACAGGTGAGTGGTGAACATACCAATCAATCTGTGAAGGACAGGAAACAGTCCGGTTTATTCTGGTAACAAAACCCACTCTCTGATTGTTTTTGAAAATATTAAGTTACGGGTTGCACTTCTGACATCGAGGCATCAACCACTATGATGTGATGCACAATCTCTAAAGAGAGGACTTAGATTGCCGTCTTTGACTCAATTCCTGTCATGGAGGAAGGGAAACAAAGGAAGAATGAAAGAAGAAGTAGGTATAAAAGTACATACGAAAAGTGAGCTTTACTAAATCAAAGCTGGCGAGGTAAAACTAAAGGAAAGTAGCAAAACAAAAAGGTGTAAGAAACCGGGAAGACTTGGAGAACACAGGAGATCAGACGAGGAACATCCAGGAAAACCCAGACAGGAAACCAGGACATGGGCTGATGTAGAGCCAAGTGCAGTGTCCTGGTTGTAAGACTACATCGCTTTTCAGCACGGTTTAGGCCAGTACCAGAGTCTTAAAGCTGCTGGCAGCCAGTGAAGGGAGCAGAGGAGCAGTGTAGTGTTACTACTGGGCAGTGGCGAGCCGTGACTTTTATACCTAGGCCCTCTGACCCCCACCCCTTCCCTCGAGTTATTACGTCACAGCGTATACTTCAGCGGAATATCAAAACAACGGCCCGGGGTGCAAAACGCATCAATGAAAGCGACCCTCTACCACACAAAACAACACCTGTAAATAACCCTATTTGTGTTCTTTGAAATTGAAAAGGATATTGCATTGTGTTTGTTACTTTCGTTGCAGTTGTATGTCTTAAGTGTAATTTGGCATGCTTTTATTTTGAAGGCAAGTTAACGCTGTTGACAGGAAGTTGTTGTTGCTATGGAAACAAGAAAAGTTTCACAGCGGGCGAAACTTGTCATAAAGTCCGCGATAATAACACCCACCCATTTAGCGGGAAGATATGATTGGTCAAGTGTACTGTCATTTGACATTACTCTCTCGTTCAGTGACTATAGCGGGGCCCTCTGTGAATTCATAGCTGGACGTCCAACAGCTCCTCTCTTCACAGACTCGCAGAGACGAGCTTCTTTCATTTAACCCTTCACATTCCAACATAAACTGAATAGGCAGATTCGAAGGATTTATGTCTTTGGAAATGTTATTTTAAATACAATTAAATCAAGTTATTTTGGTCAAACTAATGAAAAATATAACAAAAAAAAGATATAAAAAAAGATATAAAAAAATATATTATTTTTTTTAATGTTTTTAAATATTATTTTGTAGAATATCTTAGGCCCTCACAGAGGGCCTAAAGGGCCCTGACGGCTCGCCACTGCTACTGGAAGAATGTGTTGGATGGACTTCAGATTGTTGTGAATGTGCTGAGGGAAGCCAGAGAGGCAGAGCAGCAGTGTGTGATTACACAGTTCAGGAAAAAGGAGAGGAAGTAGTGTGTCTTCCTCGGCGTTATACACTTCTGAACATGGACACTGGTCAAAGGGTAAATATAGGCTGTGAAAACGGCAGAGCCAGCACTTGCTCTCAGAGGTGAAGCAGGAGGGATGGCTGGGTGCAACCCTTCATTTAGAGAAAATGAGAGAACAAATGTGAAAATGCACTCTTCACAGCTGGATAGTTCACTGCTGGGTTGTTACAGGAAGGCACACTAACAAGCGTATCCTGTGCATCTCAATGAGACGAGCAACGCAGAAGTGTGGCTGAAATAATAACAATGAGTCCACAGCAGATATTAACTGTACATGTCTGTTCTGCCACTCTACATGCATGTAGAGTATTATCATGCATTGTTGAGTATATCAGTGTCTTGGCCATTTCTGTATCAAAATATTTGCACGGCAAAAGTTAAAGAGGCTATATTTGGGATTTCCCTTGTCCTGTAGTGTGTTATAAAGGTTTGTGTGCATGTCAATGGTCTGCAAAGGATAAAATGCCCCCCCCCCCCTGCCTGAAATGCCTCCATTGGACTCCTTTGTTTACTTCCAGAACATAGTGACATCAGTGTAATACTCGCTCTCCTATTGGCTAGCGCTCCAACACATTGTACGTGATAGGCTAAGCGGCGGGACATCTCTAAGCCGTTGACCAATCACAACAGAGCCGGCCAGCTAACCAATCAGAGCAGACTGGACTCTGGTTTCAGACAGAGGGTGAAAACAGGTGCTGCAGCATGAGAAAAATAAAGAGCTTTTTGAACATTAGAGCATGGAGACATGTAGAGACACTACATACTGATATACACCTGAACATCAGCAGGAGAGGACTCTTTAAAGTAGAGACACTACATACTGATATACACCTGAACATCAGCAGGAGAGGACTCTTTAAAGTAGAGACACTAAATACTGATATACACCAGAACATCAGCAGGAGAGGACTCTTTAAAGTAGAGACACTACATACTGATATACACCTGAACATCAGCAGGAGAGGACTCTTTAAAGTAGAGACACTACATACTGATATACACCAGAACATCAGCAGGAGAGGACTCTTTAAAGTAGAGACACTACATACTGATATACACCTGAACATCAGCAGGAGAGGACTCTTTAAAGTAGAGACACTACATACTGATATACACCTGAACCTCAGCAGGAGAGGACTCTTTAAAGTAGAGACACTACATACTGATATACACCAGAACATCAGCAGGAGAGGACTCTTTAAAGTAGAGACACTACATACTGATATACACCTGAACATCAGCAGCAGAGGACTCTTTAAAGTAGAGACACTACATACTGATATACACCTGAACATCAGCAGGAGAGGACTCTTTAAAGTAGAGACACTAAATACTGATATACACCATTAACATCAGCAGGAGAGGACTCTTTAAGTAGAGACACTACATACTGATATACACCTGAACATCAGCAGGAGAGGACTCTTTAAAGTAGAGACACTACATACTGATATACACCAGAACATCAGCAGGAGAGGACTCTTTAAAGTAGAGACACTACATACTGATATACACCTGAACATCAGCAGGAGAGGACTCTTTAAAGTAGAGACAACTACATACTGATATACACCTGAACATCAGCAGGAGAGGACTCTTTAAAGTAGAGACACTACATACTGATATACACCAGAACATCAGCAGGAGAGGACTCTTTAAAGTAGAGACACTACATACTGATATACACCTGAACATCAGCAGGAGAGGACTCTTTAAAGTAGAGACACTACATACTGATATACACCTGAACATCAGCAGGAGAGGACTCTTTAAAGTAGAGACACTACATACTGATATACACCTGAACATCAGCAGGAGAGGACTCTTTAAAGTAGAGACACTACATACTGATATACACCTGAACATCAGCAGGAGAGGACTCTTTAAAGTAGAGACACTACATACTGATATATAATGATATACACCTGAACATCAGCGGAAGAGGACTCTTTAAAGTAGAGACACTACATACTGATATACACCTGAACATCAGCAGGAGAGGACTCTTTAAAGTAGAGACACTACATACTGATATACACCTGAACATCAGCAGGAGAGGACTCTTTAAAGTAGAGACACTACATACTGATATACACCTGAACATCAGCAGGAGAGGACTCTTTAAAGTAGAGACACTACATACTGATATACACCTGAACATCAGCAGGAGAGAACTCTTTAAAGTAGAGACATACATACTGATATACACCTGAACATCAGCAGGAGAGGACTCTTTAAAGTAGAGACACTACATACTGATATTACACCTAACATCAGCAGAGAGGACTCTTTAAAGTAGAGACACTACATACTGATATACACCTGAACATCAGCAGGAGAGGACTCTTTAAAGTAGAGACACTACATACTGATATACACCTGAACATCAGCAGGAGAGGACTCTTTAAAGTAGAGACACTACATACTGAATATACACCTGAACATCAGCAGGAGAGGACTCTTTAAAGTAGAGACACTACATACTGATATACACCTGAACATCAGCAGGAGAGGACTCTTTAAAGTAGAGACACTACATACTGATATACACCCTGAACATCAGCAGGAGAGGACTCTTTAAAGTAGAGACACTACATACTGATATACACCTGAACATCAGCAGGAGAGGACTCTTTAAAGTAGAGACACTACATACTGATATACACCTGAACATCAGCAGGAGAGGACTCTTTAAAGTAGAGACACTACATACTGATATACACCTGAACATCAGCAGGAGAGGACTCTTTAAAGTAGAGACACTACATACTGATATACACCTAACATCAGCAGGAGAGGACTCTTTAAAGTAGAGACACTACATACTGATATACACCTGAACATCAGCAGGAGAGGACTCTTAAAGTAGAGACACTACATACTGATATACACCTGAACATCAGCAGGAGAGGACTCTTTAAAGTAGAGACACTACATACTGATATACACCTGAACATCAGCAGGAGAGGACTCTTTAAAGTAGAGACACTACATACTGATATACACCTGAACATCAGCAGGAGAGGACTCTTTAAAGTAGAGACACTACATACTGATATACACCTGAACATCAGCAGGAGAGGACTCTTTAAAGTAGAGACACTACATACTGATATACACCTGAACATCAGCAGGAGAGGACTCTTTAAAGTAGAGACACTACATACTGATATACACCTGAACATCAACAGGAGAGGACTCTTTAAAGTAGAGACACTACATACTGATATACACCTGAACATCAGCAGGAGAGGACTCTTTAAAGTAGAGACACTACATACTGATATACACCTGAACATCAGCAGGAGAGGACTCTTTAAAGTAGAGACACTACATACTGATATACACCTGAACATCAGCAGGAGAGGACTCTTTAAACTAGAGACACTACATACTGATATACACCTGAACATCAGCAGGAGAGGACTCTTTAAAGTAGAGACACTACATACTGATATACACCTGAACATCAGCAGGAGAGGACTCTTTAAAGTAGAGACACTACATACTGATATACACCTGAACATCAGCAGGAGAGGACTCTTTAAAGTAGAGACACTACATACTGATATACACCTGAACATCAGCAGGAGAGGACTCTTTAAAGTAGAGACACTACATACTGATATACACCTGAACATCAGCAGGAGAGGACTCTTTAAAGTAGAGACACTACATACTGATATACACCTGAACATCAGCAGGAGAGGACTCTTTAAAGTAGAGACACTACATACTGATATACACCTGAACATCAGCAGGAGAGGACTCTTTAAAGTAGAGACACTACATCACTGATATACACTGAACATCAGCAGGAGAGGACTCTTTAAAGTAGAGACACTACATACTGATATACACCTGAACATCAGCAGGAGAGGACTCTTTAAAGTAGAGACACTACATTCTGATATACACCTGAACATCAGAAGAATAGATATCTTTAATATGTAAATATGATATCTTTGTCCAAAAGTTGTTGTTTTTTCTTGATTCTCTTTAATCACTTAAACTGCCCTGATAATAACATCATATCACGTGGCAGCCTCCCCTGATGGAAGTTTGAAGCTGGTTTAATGACAGATTTAAGTGAAGCCATTACATCTTGCCCATTGCTTTCTTTGGATAATATCTGAAATGTGATGATTCTAAATTATACTTATTTGCTTTGCTCAGGAAATAAATAATTCCCATTAGACAATGCTGACTGACGAGTTAAATGTCGCCAACCGTGAAATCATATTGTGCAATTAAATGAAATGAAAATAAAACATCCCGGGCGTCTGCGGCCGCACTGTTTTGAGCTGACAAGTCTTTTTGATGTACCTTGTCATCTACAGTATTTGCACACTATCACAATGTCCTGAACATTATAATATATGATATTTAGCAGTGCAGCAGGAAGAAGAAATAAACCCACTAGTTGAATGTCCTTTCATCACTGCTGAAAACACACTGAAGCTTCAAGAACCAGTCAGACAACATGTGTGCAATCAACACACTTGACACTTACATCTCATTACGTTGAATAAAGGCTATCTTTTATGGCTATTGGCTTATGTTAATAGTTCAGTGTTGCCTAACATCTCTTTCTTGAGGCTTAGCCCACAACTAGAGAAGCAGAAATCGTCTCTGAGCTCGGTTTTCTTTTCAAGGCTTTTTTAATCTATCTAAAGGCTTGCAGTGTTCAATGAAATGATGGAGGAAGAGGAGGAAGAGGAAGAGGAGGAGGAGGAGGAGGAGGAGGAGGAGGAGGAGGGGGAGGAGGAGGAGGAGGAAAGCGATACGAGATGACGTGCTCCAGCACAAAACGCATCTTGACTCTTTATCTGAGGCTAAGCATCACTGAGCAGTCGCATTAGGGCTATCAAATCAACAATGTGTACCTATCTACACCGTAGCTACACATGACAATACAAGCCTTGAATCTTGAATCACCATCCTCATCATCACCATCCTCATCATCACCATCCTCATCATCACCTTCATCATCACTACCCCAACCCATCAGAGACTTTTCCTCCCTCACCGCATTCAAAAAATCACTCAAAACCCAAAACGCTGCATTCAACCTCAGACAATCACCCCACCCCCCCTCTTTTCTGTTTTCGTTTGTCTCTCTTCGTCTTCGTTTTTAGTTCTCTGTCAAAGCTTCTTTGAGTTTTTAGAAAAGCGCTATATAAGTGTCATGTATCATCATCATCATCCTCATGATAGCCCTCACCTTGCCAGCAGGCGCCCACTGTGAGCTGCATGTCGATCTGAGAGGGGTGGATGGGCCAATCGTCGGTCACCAGGTAGGGGTCGTAGGTCACTCCGTCCACGTAGAGCGTGACCACCGGGAACTCCACGTTGATGACGTAGTAATGCCACTCCTTGTCACAGATCTGTTAGAGACAGTGAGAGTGTCATCAGAATCAGAATACCTTTATTATTATTATTTATTACAAAGACAGCTTAATGTTGACTAAGAAGCATGCATAAAGTATGTTGAAATAAGGTAGCAAATACACATCCTGTAACAGTTCTGAGGATTTAGCAGCCAGGTATATGTTGCACAGTTATTAACGGCATATATATATATATGGCACATAAAGGGATATGTGCTAAACATGTCATATTATGTGTAGGACTAACGGACATCATGTGACCCATTTACCATACTCCGTAATATTATTGCACATTCCTCGATATATTTCATTAAAGGCTACCTCTTTTCTAAATGCACAGCTCTTCCACTTTTCATTCTGATAAACTAACCATATTTTTCACAGTTAGTGGTCGTGCTCTTATTATCTTCTTGTTAATCTTTAAATGATTGTCTAAATATTTGTTATAATAGTTCTGTATTTTGGTTATTTTGTTTACAACGTTGTTCCTCTTACAGTGTTTATTGATACACTAAAGCAAATTCCTTGAATGTGTTAATCTACTTGGAAATAAATCACATTCTAATTCTGATACGATTTTAGAAATACATGTACAGTTTCTTGCTGAGAGGTTAATTGGAAAGATTGATACCACTGTGTAAAGTCAGTAAAAGCTAGAGTCAGCAGTTGATTAGCTTAGCTTAGCATAACAAGAAGCACACACACACAGACAGGTAGAACAACATTGGATTGTCACACAGGATTCCTCTGCTTGTGAAAAAACAGGAGTATTTTTACATGAATTCTTGGCTTGTGAAGTTTAAAAGCAGACTTGTTTCCCTTGTGCTTGACGCTCACTCAAATCCATTACCACATTAGCTGTTGAACTCATTCCCAAACAGTGCTTGACTGTGCCACTCTTCAGCATGCTTGACCATTTACCCTGCCTCGCTTTGCATTTCAATCGTCTGCACAAGCCTCCTCGTGTCTGTCTGTCTGTCTGTCTCTGAGTGTCTGTCTCTGAGTGTCTGTCTGTCTGTCTCTGAGTATCCGTCTGTCTGTTTCCGAGTATATGTCTGTCTGTCCGTCTGTCTGTCTGTCTCTGAGTGTCTGTCTGTCTGTCTCTGAGTGTCTGTCTGTCTGTCTCTGAGTGTCTGTCTGTCTGTCTCTGAGTATCCGTCTGTCTGTTTCCGAGTATATGTCTGTCTGTCCGTCTGTCTGTCTGTCTCTGAGTGTCTGTCTGTCTGTCTCTGAGTATCTGTCTGTCTGTCTCTGAGTGTCTGTCTGTCTCTGAGTGTCTGTCTGTCTCTGAGTGTCTGTCTGTCTGTCTCTGAGTATCTGTCTGTCTGTCTCTGAGTGTCTGTCTGTCTCTGAGTGTCTGTCTGTCTGTCTCTGAGTATATGTCTGTCTGTCTCTGAGTGTCTGTCTGTCTGTCTCTGAGTATATATGTCTGTCTCTGAGTGTCTGTCTGTCTGTCTCTGAGTATATGTCTGTCTGTCTCTGAGTGTCTGTCTGTCTGTCTCTGAGTGTCTGTCTCTGAGTATATGTCTGTCTGTCTCTGAGTATATATGTCTCTCCTCCCGCTGCTTCAGGCTGTGCTTTACCTCAGCAGCGCTCATTGGGCCTCACCTCTTCCTCTCAGCTCCACTGATATAACCTGGTGCAGCCGTTTGAACACTTAGCCTCGCGTCACCTCCCTCTCTAATGAAGAGCGCTCCACAGCCAGCTTATTAACACCGTGCTAGCGCAGCAGATGGGGCTCCCAATCAATCTGGTTCATTTTCGCTGCTATTGAGGTGCGAGATACAACATCTGGCCTATTGGTGATCACCCCGCACAGCTGCTCGACACATATGCAGCGTGTCGATGTGCTGGGTCGGTGCTCAGAATCAATGTGGGGATAATCTGATTGTGGATCTGATGCTGCTGCAGATGTGATTGATACTGTTGGGACTGACTTTGATGGGCTAGTTAGGATGTTAGGACACGAATAAACACGCTCACAAGGGAGCCCTGAACCTGCAGAGCCTACGCTTTGTGTATATAAGTTCTGATATGAAGTGTCGGGAACATATTGAACAGCACATTCCTGCTCTTTCCCGCCTGTTGCATTCTCCAATGGTGTTTTTCAATCTGGTTAAATCCCATTACTCATGTGCCAAGTGTAATACCTTTGCATGAACACACACTAATCCCTCTGACATTTACACATTCAGACTGTCTCCTCCCATGCACCAACGCTTCTTCCCCACTTTTTGCAGTTCAGTATTTCAAAGAGAGCGCGGCCCCCCATGTGGGATCTGAGAGCCTAGTGGGTGACTTCCTCATGAGTTCTTCAAAGGGGAGACGGCGAGGCGCTCCTGCCCAGGAGGAGGCTCACTCTGTCGGGCCGGGAACTCAGTCTGAGATCTCTCTCAGGAATTAAAAGGGAAGGGGAAATATGAAGCCACACATGTCAGTGCTACGTTGTAACGCAGATGAAGACGTTGGATAGGGTAACGGCCCGTCCACACAGCGGCGTGCGTTGAAGCTTCCAACGCTTCTGCCCATTCACTTTGAATGGGGTGACGTCACTTTTAGCCGAACTGCATTTTGGGAAGCGACGTGGAGCGTTGCTGGCGTAGCTGGCGTCAAAAGTTGAGCAATGTTCAACTTTTGACGCCTCGACGGAGGCGTCAGCCAATGAAATCCCGTTTATGCAAATCTGCCAGTACAATCGCTAGCCAATCACACCGCGTGTATGCTGGGAGAGACTACGCAGGTCATTTCCTCATATTCAAAAAAATGGGAGGGAAAATTAATTATAGCGGTAGTGAATCACCCGGTGCTGTATGATCAGTCTCTGTTGATCTACCGGGATACAAACCGGAGGAGCGAGGCATGGAGGGAGGTGGCAGAGACAGTGGGTGAAACTGGTAGGTTTTCGCCTGTTTGGGGATTTTATATCCAGTTTACTTCGTTTTAACATTGCTATTGCTTTGTATGTCGGGGGCGGGAGATTCAGGTGATTGATTGTTGGTCGCGTTGCTCGCAAAAAATCCCCAAGCTTCAGATACGCCCACCTCCAAGCGTCAACGCACGCTGCTGTGTGGACGCTGCGTAAGACTGACATGGGTACAAGAGGAGAGATTTACATATCATGATGTCAAGTTCTTCTTTGGTGGATTTGATTCTCAGCTTTTTATATTGCAACACATTGGGCAATAGAGAGGTATTTGTAGCAAGGGGGTTTTCCCATTTGATTTTGGAATATTGCAGAAAATAAGCTCTGTGGCCAACACATTCATTATCAGCACGTTTTGTTCAGCAAGATAATCTCCACTTATTGACACCATTTTGTGATTTTTTGAAGCGCAAATGCAATCGCCAGAAGTGACAAGCTTACGTTAGAAACAAACTACATCATGGTTGCATGGCAGCGCATCACAACCGCTCACATGTGGTCTTTTGTCGGTGTGAAGACGTTCAGTAGTCCCATTTGCAGTGATCACTTGCCGCCATTTTGATGACACATTAATGACATTCAGGAGTGGGGTATTTACTAATGTATTTTATTTTGGGGAACAAAACGTGAACATATCTTAAAGGTGCGGTAGGTACTTTTGGAGAAACCAGCTCGAGTGCGCTAGAATTTGAAAATACACAACCGGAAAAAATCTGCCACTTCCTTACAGAGCCCCTCCTCCAACACACAGGAACGCGCACATGACCAATGAGGGCACGAGATCAGTTTGTGCCCAGATTGGTCGTGCTTTTTAAAGCGCCACGGCTTCCACAGATGAGGATTTTATTATGGATTTTTTGTCAAAGCACTTCAGATATTCATTGCTATCGGGATGTTAAGAGCATTCCATGGAATATAACAAAAAGTGTATCTCGTGCCGGTTTCTCAAACTTACCTACCCCACCGTTAAACTTACATTTTATTTCAGGCTTCTAACCACAACGCGTTCAAAGGAACATTGACTTGGAAAGGAGGGAACTGGAAGCGAAAATGCTCCGGGATTTAAGACTCGTTTCTGCACTACTCTAAGAGTTATTTATTGAAGGTAAGGTCAGGTTAAGGTCCATACGGTCTGAAACCGATCAACTGGCAATGTAAGCAATGTACTGCCCTGATAACTCTGACAATAAGTCTGAGAAATCCATATCTGAAAGATTTTGGAAACAGAGACACTTTTAAAAGTTCAGTTTTGTTGATTTCAGATCCCACAGAAACCCAGACGTCCAAGAGCATGACTGTATCTTGTTTGATTAAATGATAACGTGCAACAGATACGGTTCATGGGTTAGCAAGATGAAATGTTGAGCAGAAAAGTCATTTTCTTCAGAGTACACATTTTTATCTTTTACCTTTATGATTAAAAAAAAAATCTCTCAGGACTTCGGTTGCAAGATATACGATTCACCTTGTGCACAAAAGATATGGGTCTTGTGGGAAGGAGATAACAAAAAAAGACCACCTTGATTTCCTTTCCAAGAACTCAGTAGCTTCACTTCCATCATCAGTTGTTTCTGATGCATTTAAACAAGATCTAAAGATTGCAAAGAACGCAGTTTGGACAATTTAATGATCGTGAGCTGGATGGAAACTTCCCGACCACTGAGGAGTCGAGTGCAGTTGATGGAGGTTGCACGAAACTTTGCCATCTTGTCAGAAAATATGATAAGAGCTTGAGAGAACAGGTGCACTGCTATGCATGGGAAGACACCAGCTGGACAGAGACACTTTGTAGTGTGTGTGTGTGTGTGTGTGTGTGTGTGTGTGTGTGTGTGTGTGTGTGTGTGTGTGTGTGTGTGTGTGTGTGTGTGTGTGTGTGTGTGTGTGTGTGTGTGTGTGTGTGTGTGTGTGTGTGTGTGTGTGTGTGTGTGTGTGTGTGTGTGTGTGTGTGTGTGTGTGTGTGTGTGTGAATCAGTGTCTCAGAGAACCATCTACTATGGCACAAGCTCAGAGATGGAAAAAGTACACACATCCTTTACTCAAGTATAAGTACTGATACTCGTGTTCAAAAATACTCTGGTAAAAGTAGAAGTACTGACTAAACTTCTTTACTCAAGTAAAGTAAAGAAGTATGGGCTTCAAAATGTACTTAAACGTGGGGTAGGTAAGTTTGAGAAACCGGCTCGAGATACACTTGTTGTTATATTCCATGGAATGCTCTTAACATCCCGATAGCAATGAATATCTGAAGTGCTTTGACAAAAAATCCATAAAAAAATATCATCTGTGGAAACCGTGGCGCTGTAAAAAGCACAACCAAGTCAGCTTTCCAACTTATCTCGTGCCCTCATTGGTCATGTGCACGTCCGTGTGTGTTGGAGGACGGGCTCTGTGAGGAAGTGGCAGATTTTTTCCAGCTGTGTATTTTCAAATTCTAGCGCACTCGAGCTGGTTTCTCCAAAATTACCTACCCCACCTTTAAGTAAAAAGTACCCATAACTAGCAGCTGTTTTAAAGAGTACCTGACCTCCCTTCATATTAATAGAACAATAATGTCATTGTTAGCTAATGAATGTTTCCATGCTGAACAACGGCAACATGACAACGTTTCCATTGGTCCCTCTTCTTTAGAGAAGACCAGGAAATGATGGATACACGGATCGTGTTCAAATCAATAGGCACGCAATGACTCTAAAGAATAATGATCACGCATCAAACACACATTCAGACTAAAGGAACCAGCTGTTTGGAAATGAGAGAAGTAGAAAGTACAGGTATTTGAGTTCAACATGTAAGAAGTAGAAAGTACAGGTATTTGTATTCAACATGTAGAAGTAGAAAGTACAGGTATTTGTGTTCAACATGTAAGAAGTAGAAAGTACAGGTATTTGTGTTCAACATGTGAGAAGTAGAAAGTACAGGTATTTGAGTTCAACATGTGAGAAGTAGAAAGTACAGGTATTTGTGTTCAACATGTGAGAAGTAGAAAGTACAGGTATTTGTGTTCAACATGTAAGAAGTAGAAAGTACAGGTATTTGTGTTCAACATGTGAGAAGTAGAAAGTACAGGTATTTGAGTTCAACATGTGAGAAGTAGAAAGTACAGGTATTTGTGTTCAACATGTAAGAAGTAGAAAGTACAGGTATTTGTGTTCAACATGTAAGAAGTAGAAAGTACAGGTATTTGAGTTCAACATGTAAGAAGTAGAAAGTACAGGTATTTGAGTTCAACATGTGAGAAGTAGAAAGTACAGGTATTTGGGTTCAACATGTAAGAAGTAGAAAGTACAGGTATTTGTGTTCAACATGTAAGAAGTAGAAAGTACAGGTATTTGTGTTCAACATGTAAGAAGTAGAAAGTACAGGTATTTGAGTTCAACATGTAAGAAGTAGAAAGTACAGGTATTTGAGTTCAACATGTAAGAAGTAGAAAGTAAAGGTATTTGGGTTCAACATGTGAGAAGTAGAAAGTACAGGTATTTGTGTTCAAAATGTAAGAAGTAAAAAGTCGTCAGAAAAATAAGTAGTGGAGTAAAGTACTGATACCAGAAAAATGTACTTTAGTACAGTAACGAAGTATTTGAACTCCACTACTTCCCACCTCTGCACAAGCTCAATAAGCGACTCAAAAAGTAGAGTGTAGACGGGGTTTGTGTCGGAAAGAGCAAGGCGGCGATTCCACGTTCTGTATGAACTCCTCCCCACAAACAGACATGCAAACATCAATGCAGAACCATTCGGCCTCAACTTCAAAAAACTTCAAAAGTTAAAGTTGAGAAGAGCAGCTCTTGCTTATGAAAGCAAAGCAGAAAGTGTTCTATTCCCCAGCCCTTCCTCTTTCCCGTGTCTCAGCCTGATGCAAATTGACAGACTGAAGGAATGAATTAAATAAATAACTACACAAACAAAGCAGAAGGAGGACGGGAAACAACAAGAGGACCGAAGAAAAGAAAGCGAAAGAGATGGTGAGAGAGGTGGAGTAACGGAAACATCACACATCAAAGGTCCTTCGTCATCTCTCGGGGCACTCGATGGCGAGAAGGAAACACAATTGGTGCTCTCCTCCAACTCACTGTCTTTTTCTGTCTGAAGTTTATTTTGTCTCTTTTTCTTATTTCCCTGTCTCTCCAGTAGAACCTGGCTCTGGGAGCCGTTGCCTCGAGTCCTTTGGAGTTGAAAGTCATTAGGAGATCCCATCCAACCTTCTGACTTCAAACAAGAGATGCAGGAACGAGATATAGGAGAGGTAGAAGAATGAAGAGGGAGGAGGGGATTTGAGATTGGATGTTGGCAGGGTGGGGAGAAGGGAGTAATGGAGGGGCGGACATGAAAGTGAGGGAAAGGACAGACCAAAGTGTAGCCTCACGGAGACTCAAGCAAGGCTGTACATTCTGAGTGTTGTTTATTTACATCAGAATAGAGACATGCAGTGATGACTTTATTTTCTAGGCCAACGCAGAAGTAAGCATCGCAAGGGCTCCCTCGACACAAAGCAATGTGACTTTTCCATTGGATTTATTGAATCCTGCAGAAAGTAAGATTACGATCTGTGACGAACAAATGTTAAGGATACTTACGCGTTGTGTTCAGGAGGATAATCTCCACATATTAGCACTGCTTTAAGGATTTCTGAAGCATAATTGCTATCGCCAGAAGCATGGGCGCGGGAAGGGGGGTGCTGAGGGCGCTGCAGCACCCCCTAGCAAAATACCTTCCCACGCCTCTGGCCAGAAGTAAAAAGTTAGCCTGTAAAGCAGGGGTGGGGAACCTCCGGCCTCCGGGCCGTATACGGCCCGCGAGACAATTTTGTACGGCCCTCGAGGTAATTTATAAACACACGCAAAAAATAACAACATTTAAGAAATCTAGACCGCAAAAAAATTAAACAAGCGAGTTCCTGTTTTTCCTGGCCACGGTCAGGGTCCTTGAACACAACACGAGCCTAACGTGTCATCACGTGGTATATGTCTTCGACCTTCTTTATACAGTCCGGCGCCGATACAGTCTATCTATGGTCTCGACTGACAGGGGTGCAGTTCTGCCGGAGAGCACCAGAACGCTGCTCTGGCACTTCAGAAACTGCAGTACCCATAAGGAGCCGTACACATGCCGCAGTTTTTGCGTGGCTGTGTCTTTAGTTGAAAGCCCAGTGATCTGTTCATCTGTCATACTGATCATACAGTCAATAACTTTGTTGTTATTAGCATCTGGTTAGCTAGCTATGCTAACGAATATAAGAAGCTTTTTCTCCAACCAGTGAGGTGAAGGCACATCTTTATATGATCATTATAGTTATACAAAAATAAGAGAATAAAGTAAACAGGTATAAAATACTATATGACAGTAAAAAAGTTGTTATTAATAAACAAGAATACAGTTTGAAAGTGATTTGTAAAATATCCATAAAGAAAAATGTATCTGCTTACAGTTCTGTTTCATCTGGGTGTTGAGAGATGTGTCCATAGAGCTCCTAATGTTGCTCTCAAAGTGCACCAGATTGTTGCTTTTAACTTCAACATTTAAAAAAAAATCTTCCCTAGGGAGCATGCCCCCCGGACCCCCCTAGAGGAGGTGAGGTCCCCCCCCCACTTAAATCATGTTCACATGGATAGGAAACTAAATACATTTGCACACATCTTGCGTCAATATCTTTCTGTTTTGGTGGTCATGCCACACCCTGCACGTGCATGCACGAGTCATGGTGAGATATCTGGATTGAGAGGTTGCTTTTTCTTTGCACAGCATGAAATGAATGGGCTGTGATTTTAGTTTTTTTAAGCAGAGGTCAATAATTTGTACGGCCCTCTGAGGATATTGTAAAAATTGAAATGGCCCTTGAGAGGAAAAAGGTTCCCCACCCCTGCTGTAAAGGAACTACATCACGGTCCCATAACTTCACTCCACCACCTCTAAGATAAGGGTTTCATGTTTGTCGTTATGAAGTTTAGTAGTTTCATTCAGACACTTGCTAGCAACCACCATTTCTAAGTTTCGGAATATAAGAGAGAGAGAGAGAAGTTTGCGAGTTGCATAAGAACTGGTAAGATAGCAGGGTTTCCCACACATAGACTTTACTTGGGCGGGCCGCCCAGGTATATTAACGGCCGCCAAAGTATAATTTACGAGCCATTTAGGTTCCCTCGTTCTACCCCTCGCTATCGCGTGAAGGGTCTGCTTTATGTGCTCTGCACAGTAACCCTGCTGCGAAGCTCCGGCGAACACTTCATGAGGGTGCTCACTAGCGCACCCCCCCCCCTGTTCATAATGTCAAGAACCCCTCAAAAGGTACGGTTTATTTCATTTTAAGGATGCGCACCAAGCAACATCTCCAGGTGCTCCTTTGAGAACCAGGGCAAACATGTTATGTGCACCCCTGTATATAACACACTATAGGAAATGGAAACCCCATAACGCATAATATGACCCCTTTAACCAAAGATCTTATTTCAGCCATCCAACCAACACATTCATAAAATCATTAATCAAGGGAACAGGAAGCAGTAAAATGTTGACTCATTTCAGGGTTTTAGGTCTCATTCCCGCACCACTCTACAGGATGGGAAGCATGACAGCACGCAGCCAAACTATTCATTTGTCAAATATTGATTCTATATTCAGGTTAAAATAATGTAAGCTAATCATTTTGTTAAATGAGTCATCATATTGCGTAGGTGTACCAAAGGAACCGGTAATTGTTGTGTTTGAAACACCAGCAAACATCACCTGTGCTGTTCACATAAACACGAGGTTATTCTTAGCTTGTAGTGGAGACGTGGAGAACAGGAGAGAGAGGGAACGATTGAGTAATGAAAAAAAGGTGGAAGGAGTTAAGGTGGGTTTAGGGCTCGCTGGAGGAAGGATCCTCAACAGAGATTGATGAGCAGTGGAAACAAGGTGACTTTAAGGAAGGGAGGGAGGAGGAGCCAGGGAAGGAATGAGAAAGTTACCGTGGAGGCAAAGTGAAAGCAGAGGTGTGAGCTGAGGGGATTAAATTGGTTGTGGGGACGAAACAAATCAGAAAAGAATGATTATTTTATGACAAAGGAGAGGTGGAGGGACTTTTTCTTTCATCTTTTGGATCAGTTCGATGTCTTAATTGGTGAAACTATCAGGAAAATCAGTTCAATGATACCACCCCATTAATGTGAAGGCTATTGGAATGGAAATCTTAAAGGTATAGCAGAACGAAAGTAAAAAACAACCAAATTGGTTTGTCACAGCTGCGGTGTTAGCCGCCCCCTCGGAGAAAGGATGTCCTGGTTGGAGTTTTTCTTCGAGGTGCTCTAGTTTCATTTCCTCCCTAAAATATATGAATAATAAGAGGAACAGCGCCATGTTGCTTTGTCCTTGACCAAAGCTCTGGCCTTGATCCAGATTCAAATCACTCTGAGATGATCAATGATTTGGCTTATAAGAGATGCTTTCTGAACAAACAACGGGTCATGTTTTAGTCCTGCGCGGCCCACTTCCAAGTTGAATAAAAGTTTAATTCTGTTCAATGATAAATAGCTTTAATAACTTTAATTGTCAATTTGTGACCATTTAAAAAACCCACCGAAAAAGAAGAAACTACATTTGTTTTATTGCGTTTTTCTTGAGTCAGATGAGATGATTGATAGCACTTAGGGCTAGTTAGCGTAGCATAGCCACAGGAAACAGGGCGTAACAGCTTACATCGTAACAAAACCCTCCTTCCAGTCATTTTGAAGCTCTACTGATTTAAAGATGATTTTGTTCAATCCATGTCTTTGTTCTGGTGTTTTTTTGAAGTATGTTCTCCTTTGAAATAGCACTTCCCTCAACACCATCGAAAACAAGGAAATGACAAACAAGTCTCCTGGTGTTTACTTCAAATAAAAAAAATTCACATTTCATATCTAGAAGGATTAGGACATACGAAAGCAGTCACGGGGTAGAAGAAACTAATCAGTAAAGTCAGTGACAAAGGAATACCTAAAGTTTTTGGTCCTACGAGACGAGTGTCTAGAGTTGAATTAGGCATCTTAAAAATGGAGAAAGGAGGAACAACAAAACATCAAAAGTAAACTTAAGTGCCTCATATTGAGGAATATTGGCCCAATTACCATCAACACATACTCCATAGGCTGACATTGTTCTACAAATTGTCTAAAATCAGACGTCGTGTTGCAAATTGTTGTCCAGCAGCTCAATGAATGTCAGTATCATTAAAGCTTTCAAAGCTTTCATTCAGTTACGTTCGTCTGGCCCTCAGAAAAACTGCAGCTCGCTAACGCGTAATTGCCACAAATCATCGTCAGTTTGGTGTCAACATGGAAACCATTATCATGTCAATTGTTGCAAGCAGCCGAAAGTGGGTGTCTGAAAGCCTATAATTATAAAAATAGAAGAAACAATTAAAAGAAAGCGATAGTGGAGGAACAGTAGAGATGTGTGTGTGTGTGTGTGTTGATTACTTGAAGGTGACTATGAATTACCGGCTGGCTAAAGTGACTAATTAGAGAAGCAATTATCCAGCCGCTCCCGGCAGAGACTGAGAGTCAACAGCCCAATGACCTCTCCACAAGCCCACACACACACACACACACACACACAAACACACACACACACACACACACACACACACACACACACACACACACACACACACACACACACACACACACACACACACACACACACACACACACACACACACACACACAAATATCCATAGGGTTTTTAGGCTGTATGGCCATTTTAGTGAGACTGATCGCATTGACTTTCCCGCCCTGTTGTGTTGGTTTATAGAGAGCAACAGAATGTGAGTCTAAATGAACACATTCGGGGTATCCTGGAGGTTCAGTGCTCTAACATGCATACAGTAACATGCTCTATAAAGACCTGGGTGCAGAGATGGCAAAAGTGCACACATCCTTTACTGAAGTAGAAGTACAGATACTCGTGTTAAAAAATACTCTGGTAAAAGTAGAAGTAAAAAACTTCTTTACTCAAGTCAAAGTAAAGGCTTTGAAATGTACTTCAGTAAAAAGTACCCATAACTAGCAGCTGCTTTAAAGAGTACCTGACCTCCCTTTATATTAATAGAACAATAATGTCATTGTTAGCTAATGAATGTTTCCATGCTGAACAACGGCAACATGACAACGTTTCCATTGGTCCCTCTTCTTTAGAGAAGACCAGGAAATGATGGATACACGGATCGTGTTCAAATCAATAGGCACGCAATGACTCTAAAGAATAATGATCACGCATCAAACACACATTCAGACTAAAGGAACCAGCTGTTTGGGAAATGAGAGAAGTAGAAAGTACAAGTATTTGAGTTCAACATGTAAGAAGTAGAAAGTACAGGTATTTGTGTTCAACATGTGAGAAGTAGAAAGTACAGGTATTTGAGTTCAACATGTAAGAAGTAGAAAGTACAGGTATTTGAGTTCAACATGTGAGAAGTAGAAAGTACAGGTATTTGAGTTCAACATGTAAGAAGTAGAAAGTACAGGTATTTGAGTTCAACATGTAAGAAGTAGAAAGTACAGGTATTTGAGTTCAACATGAGAGAAGTAGAAAGTACAGGTATTTGAGTTCAACATGTAAGAAGTAGAAAGTATAGGTGTTTGAGTTCAACATGTAAGAAGTAGAAAGTACAGGTATTTGAGTTCAACATGTAAGAAGTAGAAAGTTCAGGTATTTGAGTTCAACATGTAAGAAGTAGAAAGTACAGCTATTTGAGTTCAACATGTAAGAAGTAGAAAGTACAGGTATTTGAGTTCAACATGTAAGAAGTAGAAAGTTCAGGTATTTGAGTTCAACATGTAAGAAGTAGAAAGTACAGGTATTTGAGTTCAACATGTAAGAAGTAGAAAGTTCAGGTATTTGAGTTCAACATGTAAGAAGTAGAAAGTACAGGTATTTGTGTTCAACATGTAAGAAGTAGAAAGTACAGGTATTGAGTTCAACATGTAAGAAGTAGAAAGTACAGGTATTTGAGTTCAACATGTAAGAAGTAGAAAGTACAGGTATTTGGGTTCAACATGTAAGAAGTAGAAAGTACAGGTATTTGGGTTAGAAATGTAAGAAGGAAAAGTAAAAAGTCGTCAGAAAAATAAGTAGTGGAGTAAAGTACTGATACCAGAAAAATGTACTTAAGTACAGTAACGAAGTATGAAGGTTCCACTACTTCCCACCTCTATCTGGGTCTAAATTGACCCCTTTTTGATGCAGGTAGCTACAGATCTGCCTGAAAATGGACTGCATTTATAAAACCGCTTTTCTTTTGTAACTACAAAACACTTTTACATTATAAGACAGCGTTCACCCGTTGACACACACTCATACAGAGGCCGAGGCTGCCATACAAGCTACCACCTGCTCAGGGAGACTCACACACACTTTCACACACCGTTGGCCATGCCATTGGGAGCACTTTGGGGTTAAGTATCAGACATGTTGAGTTCAGGATCAAACCACCGGCCTTCAGACTCAAGGACCACCATCTATCTCCAGAGCCTCAGCTACACCAGTCTGTTTTAGACTGTCTTCAAATGTGTAGCGTGGTTTAGTTTTCTTTATCTGTAAATACTTTGTTTCTCTTTTTTTCTGTTCCAATTTATGTTTCACATTGATTTAACATGAGTGACATGTGAGACAACCGTGCTGTGGCTCAATCGGATGGTTAGTCGCTCAATAACCAAGCAGTCAACGTTTTAAAGTGTCTTTGAGCGAGATACTAAGCCCCAAATTGCTCCCGTAGGCATGGCCAATAGTTTAGTGGTGCTTTGTAAGTGACTTTGGACAAAAGCTGAATGATATGTAATAATAAAAATAGTCCACAGCTGAACACACTGAGTCTATTGTTGTCTGGATGTTCCCCTGATGTACGGATAAATTGTGAGCACACAAACACAGGTTATGCAGATTCTTCTCTGCAAAGGCTTGGCAGGAGAGGTGTTGATTGAAGGGACAGCCGCTAATTGTCTATCAGAAGGGTCTCGATTACTCTGCATGTTTTTCTTTAGAAAGTCTATCACACACCGGGAACACACGGAGGTAACAAAGAAAAGTGCTAAGCAGATCTGAGAGAACAAGTAGACGGAGAATGTTTAAAAAACGCAGCAGGACATTTTGTCACACTGCCAAAAAATCGAATGAAAAACTAAAAAACTAAAGTATTGAACACACACTTACTGCAGAATGTTTTGACGTCTGGTGTAAATCCAACCCGCCTACGGTTCAACAACTTACCCACTGTTCATCAGCTTTTTGTTCTACAGTGCCACAAAAAGAAAATCCATGCTGTAATTCAACATTGATTTGTGCTTGTTGTTGTGCAGACAGGTGGAGAAAGAACTGTGTTTAGATAAGGAATGGTGAATGGGGGAGCATGTACTATGAGAAACATAACAATTTAGAAAGTCTATTTAACATTTGAATTATTTGGTTTATATATTATATAACTCTACACCACTCAGCACATACAGTTACTCGATTAAAACATTCTTAATGTTAGATTTGAGAACATGTTGGCCCAGATAGGAGTTGTTGGAGGGTCCCTAAAGTATTTTGCTTTGGTTCTGAGTATATTCAGCTACAGAGGTTACTTTACTTCACTGCAGTTAATCCCAATAGGACCTTCAGCTGTGCATGGCCTTGCAAAATGTGTTTGAGCTTGAGCTTGAAAGTACCAGTTCTGGATCAGTTTCCATTGTTTGAACGCAGAAAGTGACACCTACTGTATGGACAGGTTGTAACGTATAGTAAATGTAGGGGCTTGTAAGTTGTATTATTTAGTTTTGACTTTAAAACAATCCTTGAATTGTATATTTAACTATCATGTGCTTTCAGATGCGTTACATTCCAAGAAAATAGGGAATTATATAAATAAAATAATAATTACCAGAGGTGGGAGAAGTACTCGGATCTAGTACTTGAGTAAAAGTAGAAGTAATCAGATCTAGTACTTGAGTAAAAGTAGAAGTAATCAGATCTAGTACTTGAGTAAAAGTAGAAGTACTAAGTTATTGTACTTGAGTAAAAGTAGAAGTACTCGGACCTAGTACTTGAGTAAAAGTAGAAGTACTAAGTTATTGTACTTGAGTAAAAGTAGAAGTACTCGGATCTAGTACTTGAGTAAAAGTGGAAGTACTCAGATCTTGTACTTGAGTAAAAGTAGAAGTACTCGGATCTTGTACTTGAGTAAAAGTGGAAGTACTCAGATCTTGTACTTGAGTAAAAGTAGAAGTACTCAGATCTTGTACTTGAGTAAAAATAGAAGTACTCAGGTCTTGTACTTGAGTAAAAGTAGAAGTACTCAGATCTTGTACTTGAGTAAAAGTATAAATACTCAGATCTTGTACTTGAGTAAAAGTAGAAGTACTCAGGTCTTGTACTTGAGTAAAAGTAGAAGTACTCAGATCTTGTACTTGAGTAAAAGTAGAAGTACTCAGATCTTGTACTTGAGTAAAAGTAGAAGTACTCAGGTCTTGTACTTGAGTAAAAGTGGAAGTACTCAGGTCTTGTACTTGAGTAAAAGTAGAAGTACTCAGATCTTGTACATGAGTAAAAGTGGAAGTACTCAGATCTTGTACTTGAGTCAAAGTAGAAGTACTCAGGTCTTGTACTTGAGTAAAAATAGAAGTACTCAGGTCTTGTACTTGAGTAAAAGTGGAAGTACTCAGATCTTGTACTTGAGTACAAGTAGAAGTACTCAGATCTTGTACTTGAGTAAAAGTAGAAGTACTCAGATCTTGTACTTGAGTAAAAGTAGAAGTACTCAGATGTTGTACTTGAGTAAAATTAGAAGTACTCAGGTCTTGTACTTGAGTAAAAGTAGAAGTACTCAGGTCTTGTATTTGAGTAAAAGTAGAAGTACTCAGATCTTGTACTTGAGTAAAAGTAGAAGTACCAGAGTGTAGGAATACTCTGTTACAGTAAAAGTCCTGCATTCAAAATGTTACTAAAGTAAAAGTAGAAAAGTATTCTCATCAAAATATAGTGAAAGTAGCGACAGTGAAAAGTAGTCGATTGTGCAGATTGGTCCATTTCAGAATAATATATATGATATGTTTTATAATGATTGATCATGAAAGTGTTCTCAAAGCTGGTAAAGGTGCAGCTAGTTTGAATGGCTTTGTATTCTGCAGGGTAGCTGGTGGATTTACTCCAGGTGGAACTAAAGTCTGATTCAACACTTGATTAGATTTCACATCATTCATCCACATCTGTGAAGTAACTAAAGGTATTAAATACATGTAGTGGAGTAGAAGTACACCATTCACCTCTGAACTGTAGTGGAGTAGAAGTACACCATTTACCTCTGAACTGTAGTGGAATAGAAGTACACAGTAGCATAACATGGAAATACTAGTAAAGTACAATTACCTCAAAGTACTGAAGTACAGTACTTGCCTAAATGTACTTAGTTACTTTACACCACTGCAGATAACATTCATCATTATGTTTCCTACACCATAAGTCTACACAGAAACACAGCTCCATTATAATTTCTAAAATGATATTATTTGAAGTTTCGTTTGAACTGTTCTTTAGTATTCACTTCAACAACGTGCTCCAACAATAATTCCATTGGACCAATATGTATCCAATGATAGTTAAACATGCTCCTGTCCTCACAGTTTAACCCTCTCTATTGCATCGTCTTTTCTTTCGTGCTCTGGTCTGATTTAGTGCTCACATGCTGCTCCTCCTGTTCAGTGCTTTGAATCCAAATCAGGCAGAAGAAGCCTCTGATCTGAGAATCATAGACTTAGCTTTGGACCAGGGCCAGACAGGAGGGCATTGAAGTCTCACAGCAGGATACAGGGGGGGTTTGTAAAGAGGGGAAGCTGTTGTATTGAAGGTTGAACATGTAGAGAGTATATATATATATATATAATGTAATCACACCTTTAGAACAAATTAAGAACAAAAACAACAATTTAAAGCTATGTTTCAATGAAATTACCGTCACGAAAACTCACTAAATGAGGGTATCAAACTATAATAAATCCTTATAAACTATACTCAGGGGGTCACAGGTTCAAACCCCACTGCAGTCAGCATGTCGTTGTGTCCCTGAGACACTTCACCCCAAAGTGCTCCTGTGGGGATTGTCCACAGTATTGAGTATACTTGTTAGACGCTAGATTTCTGTTGGGTGTTGTTTTCAAAGCCATTAGGCGCTTTGATCTACATATCATGTTTAAAAGGGGTAATATAAATACATGTAGTATTATATATCTTACTAAACAATTATATAGTTATGTGATGCTGTAAAGAGTCATGGTACAAAGTTAAAAATGCTTTTGGTCGTTTCAACAAATAACCCTAACCCTAAGAGTAAACATGATTTATAATAATATTTCATTTTATATTATTAGTGTGGACTGCTACTTGGAGAGGCCCCAGTTCACCTCCTGCCCTGCCGTGGTGCCCTTGAGCAAGGCTGTACTGTAAATTGGTATTTCAACAAATATATTTTCTACTTTTTTGAAGCTATTTTAAGATGTTTACATTTTAGAATTGTTTATTTCTACTCTTTTAATTTCTCTTATGTGCAAGGCCTTGTCTTTTATGACACTGTTAAATGTGGGTTTTTACCTTACTAGTGTTTTGTAATGTTGTTACGTCATGTAGGAGAGTTATTCTTCTGATCTGGTTTCATCGTCTCGTGTTTTACATTTGTTTCATGTCCTGTCTGTCTTTATACAGTTGTTGATGAACAGCACTTTGTTCAACTGTTGTTTTTAAATGTGCTATAGAAATAAAATGGATTGGATTTTATGCTGCTGCAACGCAAACACATCTTAAATTGGGATCAATAAAGCACATCTTATCTTATCGTATTATTATATCTGTCACAAGTTAGACACTTCTATTATTGTTTGTTTGGTGGCTCATCTTAACTCTCCTGTCATTTCAGATCCCGCCTTCCTCCAGGCCCTTGTAATCAGCTCACTTCCCTCACCTGGTCTCCCCAGCCCTTCCCCTCACCTGCTCCTCATTCCCTCATCACTCCACAGTGTTTATACCACCTCACTATCACTTGTCCTTTGCCAGATTGTCTTGTCGTTTCCGCCAAGCTCTCCAGTGAGTGTTGTGCTCTAGCCTAGATTTTTGTCCTGCCCGGTTTTTGAACCCTGCCTGTTTACGGATCTCGAGTTCCTGCCTGCTCCCTGTCTGGTTCTGGTTGCCTGTCTGACGGATTTCCTGGTTTTGACCCTGCCTGTCCCTGACCTGAATAAACTGAACATTGCTATACACTGGTTGTATCTGAGTCGTGCTATTGGGTTCTGATCTGTACCTGTATTCGTGACAATATCAATCTGTCATGATCAGCTTCTCTACTTATTTTGAAGACACAGAATTTTTTCGACCATGATTATCAGATGTTTTACTGTTGCAATACTGTTTCTGATAAAGCCATGCCAATAACCCTTTTTTGAGCGCAAGAGAGATTGTGAAATACAGCATCCTCAGAGGGATGGAGATAAAAAAGAACATGGTCCCACAGGTTTTAGCTGTCAGAATAAAACCAAGCAGTGGTGAAAGTCACCACAGATCTTTAGCCAGCAGTGGAATAAGGCAATCGATGTTACGTTCGCGAACGATCCGATTCTTTTGAACTTATTATTTTTAGTACGAACGAAGCAAACCGAGTCGTACGTGGTGAGAGTCGTTCTTTTTATCGTTGGTTTACTGCCTGCCATAAATCGTCCACTCGCCTTTACGGGAACAATGCAAATGTTCCATAGATGATGGCATGACGCTTGCTGCTTGAGTAGTACTTTGGCTGGCTGAGAGAGATGTAGCAAGTTATACATTGTTCAGTGAGTAAAAGTCGATTTCTGGCAATACAGTCAATCATTATCCTGGTGATTATTAAGCAGATAAACCTAGAACGGCTCTCGCCATAAGATCCGTCTCCCTTCAAAGAGCCGTAATTCCCATCACTAAATAAGACAGATTTTGGGGGAGGGGGGTTGAAAAACATGGTGCCGTCCCTCCTACCACTTCATCCATCACACGCCTCCTCTTGATTACCCAAACCCTGACACCGCCGAACACCCCTACGCCAAATGTACCAGCTCTGAACCCGGCTCACTTATTCCTCCGCCTCTTTTGTCTCTATCTCCTCTGAAATTCATCCCTCTTTCTCTCCCCACACTTAAGGTCAGGGTGGGATAAGCACTATAACTCTTCACGGCAGATTCTGACAGCCACCCTGGAAGTGCTTTAGCCAGTAGGAGGAAATGGGCCCCACTGCACTTAAACTTTTCTCAAACTATTTGGGTAGGCAGAAAGTCTGGGTGCGGTGTGTTATTTTTATAAGACAAATTGTTGGAAGTAAAAAACAAAGGAGGGGAAGAGGAGAGATTCACTGGAAGAGGAGAGGACCGATTTAGTCCAGATAAATATGATGAATGGTACAAAACAGCAGCTTTTACTTAGCTTAGCTTCTATTTGGCTTTTATGCTCCCTTATTGTAGCCACAATACACACACCATGCCCTACACACTCAAAGACACAGTGACATATGAACAAATTATTTATACATCCTTACATATACTCACTGATACACATACTCACCTTTTTCACACAGATTCACTAGACATGAGATATCTAGACTCATGTTCAGGTTCATATCAGTATGTAGTGTCTCTACTTTAAAGAGTCCTCTCCTGCTGATGTTCAGGTGTATATCAGTATGTAGTGTCTCTACTTTAAAGAGTCCTCTCCTGCTGATGTTCAGGTTCATATCAGTATGTAGTGTCTCTGCTTTAAAGAGTCCTCTCCTGCTGATGTTCAGGTTCATATCAGTATGTAGTGTCTCTACTTTAAAGAGTCCTCTCCTGCTGATGTTCAGGTGTATATCAGTATGTAGTGTCTCTACTTTAAAGAGTCCTCTCCTGCTGATGTTCAGGTGTATATCAGTATGTAGTGTCTCTACTTTAAAGAGTCCTCTCCTGCTGATGTTCAGGTTCATATCAGTATGTAGTGTCTCTACTTTAAAGAGTCCTCTCCTGCTGATGTTCAGGTGTATATCAGTATGTAGTGTCTCTACTTTAAAGAGTCCTCTCCTGCTGATGTTCAGGTGTATATCAGTATGTAGTGTCTCTACTTTAAAGAGTCCTCTCCTGCTGATGTTCAGGTGTATATCAGTATGTAGTGTCTCTACTTTAAAGAGTCCTCTCCTGCTGATGTTCAGGTGTATATCAGTATGTAGTGTCTCTACTTTAAAGAGTCCTCTCCTGCTGATGTTCAGGTGTATATCAGTATGTAGTGTCTCTACTTTAAAGAGTCCTCTCCTGCTGATGTTCAGGTGTATATCAGTATGTAGTGCCTCTACTTTAAAGAGTCCTCTCCTGCTGATGTTCAGTTGTATATCAGTATGTAGTGTCTCTACTTTAAAGAGTCCTCTCCTGCTGATGTTCAGGTGTATATCAGTATGTAGTGTCTCTACTTTAAAGAGTCCTCTCCTGCTGATGTTCAGGTGTACATCAGTATGTAGTGTCTCTACTTTAAAGAGTCCTCTCCAGCTGATGTTCAGGTGTATATCAGTATGTAGTGTCTCTACTTTAAAGAGTCCTCTCCTGCTGATGTTCAGGTGTAGATCAGTATGTAGTGTCTCTACTTTAAAGAGTCCTCTCCAGCTGATGTTCAGGTGTATATCAGTATGTAGTGTCTCTACTTTAAAGAGTCCCTCCTGCTGATGTTCAGGTGTATATCAGTATGTAGTGTCTCTACTTTAAAGAGTCCTCTCCTGCTGATGTTCAGGTGTATATCAGTATGTAGGTCTCTACTTTAAAGAGTCCTCTCCTGCTGATGTTCAGGTGTATATCAGTATGTAGTGTCTCTACTTTAAAGAGTCCTCTCCTGCTGATGTTCAGGTGTATATCAGTATGTACTGTCTCTACTTTAAAGAGTCCCCCTCCTGCTGATGTTCAGGTGTATATCAGTATGTAGTGTCTCTACTTTAAAGAGTCCTCTCCTGCTGATGTTCAGGTGTATATCAGTATGTAGAGTCTCTACTTTAAAGAGTCCTCTCCTGCTGATGTTCAGGTGTATATCAGTATGTAGTGTCTCTACTTTAAAGAGTCCTCTCCTGCTGATGTTCAGGTGTATATCAGTATGTACTGTCTCTACTTTAAAGAGTCCTCTCCTGCTGATGTTCAGGTGTATATCAGTATGTAGTGTCTCTACTTTAAAGAGTCCTCTCCTGCTGATGTTCAGGTGTATATCAGTATGTAGTGTCTCTACTTTAAAGAGTCCTCTCCTGTTGATGTTCAGGTGTATATCAGGATGTAGTGTCTCTACTTTAAAGAGTCCTCTCCTGCTGATGTTCAGGTGTATATCAGTATGTAGTGTCTCTACTTTAAAGAGTCCTCTCCAGCTGATGTTCAGGTGTATATCAGTATGTAGTGTCTCTACTTTAAAGAGTCCTCTCCTGCTGATCGTTCAGGTGTATATCAGTATGTAGTGTCTCTACTTTAAAGAGTCCTCTCCTGCTTGATGTTCAGGTGTATATCAGTATGTAGTGTCTCTACTTTAAAGAGTCCTCTCCTGCTGATGTTCAGGTGTATATCAGTATGTAGTGTCTCTACTTTAAAGAGTCCTCTCCTGCTGATGTTCAGGTGTATATCAGTATGTAGTGTCTCTACTTTAAAGAGTCCTCTCCTGCTGATGTTCACGGGTATATCAGTATGTAGTGTCTCTACTTTAAAGAGTGCTCTCCTGCTGATGTTCAGGTGTATATCAGTATGTAGTGTCTCTTCTTTAAAGAGTCCTCTCCTGCTGATGTTCTGGTGTATATCAGTATGTAGTGTCTCTACTTTAAAGAGTCCTCTCCTGCTGATGTTCAGGTGTATATCAGTATGTAGTGTCTCTACTTTAAAGAGTCCTCTCCTGCTGATGTTCAGGTGTATATCAGTATGTAGTGTCTCTACTTTAAAGAGTCCTCTCCTGCTGATGTTCAGGTGTATATCAGTATGTAGTGTCTCTACTTTAAAGAGTCCTCTCCTGCTGATGTTCAGGTGTATATCAGTATGTAGTGTCTCTACTTTAAAGAGTCCTCTCCTGCTGATGTTCAGGTGTATATCAGTATGTAGTGTCTCTACTTTAAAGAGTCCTCTCCTGCTGATGTTCAGGTGTATATCAGTATGTAGTGTCTCTACTTTAAAGAGTCCTCTCCTGCTGATGTTCAGGTGTATATCAGTATGTAGTGTCTCTACTTTAAAGAGTCCTCTCCTGCTGATGTTCAGGTGTATATCAGTATGTAGTGTCTCTACTTTAAAGAGTCCTCTCCTGCTGATGTTCAGGTGTATATCAGTATGTAGTGTCTCTACTTTAAAGAGTCCTCTCCTGCTGATGTTCAGGTGTATATCAGTATGTAGTGTCTCTACTTTAAAGAGTCCTCTCCTGCTGATGTTCAGGTGTATATCAGTATGTAGTGTCTCTACTTTAAAGAGTCCTCTCCTGCTGATGTTCAGGTGTATATCAGTATGTAGTGTCTCTACTTTAAAGAGTCCTCTCCTGCTGATGTTCAGGTGTATATCAGTATGTAGTGTCTCTACTTTAAAGAGTCCTCTCCTGCTGATGTTCAGGTGTATATCAGTATGTAGTGTCTCTACTTTAAAGAGTCCTCTCCTGCTGATGTTCAGGTGTATATCAGTATGTAGTGTCTCTACTTTAAAGAGTCCTCTCCTGCTGATGTTCAGGTGTATATCAGTATGTAGTGTCTCTACTTTAAAGAGTCCTCTCCTGCTGATGTTCAGGTGTATATCAGTATGTAGTGTCTCTACTTTAAAGAGTCCTCTCCTGCTGATGTTCAGGTGTATATCAGTATGTAGTGTCTCTACTTTAAAGAGTCCTCTCCTGCTGATGTTCAGGTGTATATCAGTATGTAGTGTCTCTACTTTAAAGAGTGCTCTCCTGCTGATGTTCGGGTGTATATCAGTATGTAGTGTCTCTACTTTAAAGAGTCCTCTCCTGCTGATGTTCAGGTGTATATCAGTATGTAGTGTCTCTACATGTCTCCATGCTTTAATGTTCAAAAAGCTCTTTATTTTTCTCATACTGTCTGTGCTGCAGCACCTCTTTTCACCCTCTGTCTGAAACCAGAGCCCAGTCTGCTCTGATTGGTTAGCTCGCCGGCTCTGTTGTGATTGGTCAACCTCTTAGAGATGTCCCGCCCCTTAGCCTATCACGTACAATTTGTTGGAGCGCTAGCCAATAGAAGCACCAGTGTTTCAAAATGATGTCGTAATGTTACACACGTTAACAAACGAGTCCAATTGAGACGTTTCCGGCAGTGGGTGAGTGTGTGGGAGAGAAAAGATGAGAGTTGAGACTTTCTTTGTCATTCATTATTTTAGTTTTTATTTTAATTATTCAAGACTATTGAAACTTGTTGGAAAATACTTTTCTTGGACCAGCAACACATTACTTGACTCAAACACAGCAGCTCTGCTTTATACACACTGAGAAATTATCACATGATAAATAACAAAATATGTAGTCTCACACTAACCCCACACAACAAGATGGCGGTGAACCAAAAACCAAGATGTAGAAAGCTAAAATAAATATGGCTTCTGCCAAAATCTAGGATTGTGACAGAAAAAAACTAAAATTGTGACATACTTTTGTGTTTGTTTGTGACAGACAAGCCATGTGAACTCTGACTAACTTACAAACCCACACACACACGGCTGACTCTCACACACACACACACACACACACACACACACACACACACACACACACACACACACACTGTGTAAACATATGTAGGTCCCCACAAGGATGGCAATGCTAGTCCACACACCCACACACACACACACACACACACACACACACACACACACACACACACACACACACACACACACACACACACACACACACACACACACACACACACACACACACACACACACACACTAAAAGCCATTGCTCCTCCACCCTGTCATTGAGTGGCCTCTCCAGCACGATGTCTGCCTCTCGGAGCTTCCCTCTCTCATAAAGAGACGTGATGTCTTCCAGGACGGTGGGATGTGAGGGAAATGAAAATGATGGAAAACTGCATGGAACAGGTTTTTTGGAAAGTGCGTTTGTAATAAAGGTTGATTTAATTTTATGAAGCAGACTGTGATGGCGGGGGTCGTCGCACACCTCGGGTAAAATACGAGAAGAGAACATATATTGTCTGTGACGAATGAGTGATATGATACTGGGAGGATTGCAACAACAGAGCTGTTCCGATTACACCTGCAAACCCAATTACTTTGCATATTATTTTGGCTCCTCTTACCCTGGGTGACTGTATCGATCTCCCGCCTGTCTATCATTTATCTCATGACATAGCAGCAGGAAGAAGGATGTTGTTTTGTTTATTGTTCATTGTCTGTACCTCTCAGCTACTTTCACCAATTTCAAATATTGGCGTGTTGGTGTCCAGGGAAGCCATTTCTGACATTTCCCTCCTTTGTTTCCTCCATCTCCATCTTTCTTCTCTTCGGCTATTTCGATCTGTGTCCCCTGAGGTGGGTCTCTATTTCACCCACCTTTTTCTATCTCCTTTTATTATGCCTTTACTTCCTCTGTCCTCTGTCTCTACCCTCTCATCTTTCTGTGGTTATTGATTGTCTGCTGTCAATGAGCTCCTTCACCTGAATACAAACAAGGCCATTTGCATAACTGCCAATCAATAGCTAACAAATCCAGGCAGTGCTGCTCTGGTGTTTCGAATAAATCCAGCGTTTTAAAAAGGGAATATGTGCTGTGTTACGTACGGACACTGGGATCATCTCTACTGCATTTCAGAGGATATTGAGACCGGATAATAGTACGCTCCACTTGTGCAATTTTACAGATAAAGCAGCATGGACTTATCGTGTACAATGCTGTCCCCCTGACTACCTGGAGGTGCAGCTTGGGGATGGTCACAGTATTTTTGAGTTGTGAAATGTTGTCTTGGAGCTGGGTAAACAGTGAGATTGTACTCCTGACCTCAAGCTAGGAGATGGCTTTGGACACACAGACAAAAAAAAGCCTTCAAAAACTGTCTAGAGTGACATTGTGTGTGTGCAAGGCCAGGGGCTCAGGTGGACAGAGGAGACACGAATGTGGATTGGCAATGTGTGAGGAAATAGTCAGACAGACCCTATAAAAGATTGGACGTGTGTGTCAGCCGAGCTCTAAATTTAGAGGGCTCTTTAGTGGGAGTCATCTATCATTCAACACGGCCCCATCCATTAGGGGGGAGATGCTGGGTGAGAGTGTGTTTTACAGGCAGACACAGATAAGGTAAGAAGCAGAACGGGCTATTGCACTCTCAGCGATGGAGATTACAGGATTTGACTAAAATATGCATTTTTTAGCTCATGATTTGAAGGAGCCAAAACTTTCTTTAATAACTAGGGCACAACGAAACTGTCCTTCCAAGAAGAACGACCGCATCGTTTAGTTTAGCTCAGTGCTTCTAAAAGTGTGGTCCGCGGACCACTGGTGGTCCGTGAGCGCCCCCTAGTGGTCCGTGAGTATATTGGTAAAATGTCACATTTGAAATACATTTATTTATTTAAGTTTTCCGCACTCTCGCGGCAATATCTCTGCAATGGAGCGAGCTTAAGTTTCACTTTCGATTGCATGATAAAGCCCAAATAAACACCTTCATCACACATGTTGCCACTTGTATGTACCATTTTCAGGCGATTTGTAAAAAACGATGTGTTTTTGGATATTTGTGGAGTTAGGTGGTCCGCGAGTGTTTTTTTATTGGTTAAGTGGTCCTTGGTATGAAAAAGTTTGAGAAACACTGGTTTAGCTTGAAGTGAAAAGCCCTCGAGATGCCGAAGTCATTGTGACAGGAGAAAAAGAGGACGTCATGTGACGTTTCCGTAGAGCGGAAATGGATGGATGGACAGACGGATGGTCAAAATACATTTCATTTCCTGTCTATTGCCATATTTTATTACACTACGTAATGTATTTGGATGTGACATTGTTGAAGGAGCCTTAGACTCAAGGTTGTTCATTGCCAAAACTACGCTATAACTATTTTACATGACAAATAGAGCCATTTAATCCTTTTTCAAGCAGTTATTACTGTGACCACAGAGGTACCCTCATCCAAGGATGTTCCCAAACCTCAACTAAGAACATATTTACATCCAAACTAGAATCTTTGCCTTAACAAAACAAGCTGATTGTGTTCCTTACATAACCGAACCTTAACCATAGTGTTGTAGAAAAACAGATGTATTTCTCAAGTGTGGTTTGCAAAGGTTTTCGAAGTCAAAGGTAAATGAAGTTGGGCGTCTGTGACGGCTGTCGCCTTGCCTTCTGCATTAACCGACCTGTGAGCATTCTGTGTGTGTATATATATATATGTGTGTGTGTATATGACTGCCTTTAGGTACTATGGTTACCGCGTTGGCGTGACGATGTTTAGTGTCTCCCACCGGAAGGGGTCTGGATGACGCGGGATGACGCTATTTAAACTGCTGTCATTCGGAGCGCTGGATTTGTGCCAGGGCGCCTCGCTACTCTACTCTCCAAATTGTTTGTGTATATTCTGAGACTCATGGCGGCGTTGAATTTCTGCTAGACGCCTCATTATTTCCGCCTTAGTGCCCATATTGTTCTGTGATGGTGATAACCTGTGGCCTCCTTTTGTTTACTTATATCATAAATAGATAGCTCCTTGTTCAAAGAGCCTATACTTTTGTTTATATCATTTGTATTATTTGAGTTTATTATTAAAATCAACCTCTTACCAAGAACATCTGGTTTCGTGTTGCTTCCCTTTTACCCTAAACGAGCTGGGGACGTAACGGCGTCCAATCAGATCACGGCTTGAACAAATGGCATAATTGGACGTTTACTTAGTACTTTTACTTGGCATTCAATAAAAAGAGCATGCCTAAAACACAGATACTGTAAGCATCCTTATATTTGGTGATTGTGGATTTGCTTTTGTTGCTTATAACTTTAAAATCGACAAAAATGTAATCAAATTGGCGCACCAGGAGTTGGAATAGGTCATCTTTCTCGTTCATCTGCCTATGAACGAGATCCTGAAAATGTCAGAAGTGGATTCAGCATAATCAATGACCCCTAAAACCACTTGAATATTGTCCATTTACAGTACGTAGGTGGCTAAGCTAATTTATGCCAATGTACGATACTTTCGCTAACTGTGGAAGTTGCCCAACCTTTACAAGTACATTTCTCACATAAAACGTATGGCTACTCAACATGGCAGGGTTCACAATAGGACTCTATAGGCTGGTAAATAGACTATTAAGCAGTTGGTGGAAATCTCCGTCAGCTAAATGACTTCAATTGACCGAAAAGTCGCTTGTTATTTCACTAACCGGTGTGAAACCCTGTTTGGGACTCAAATTGTACGACTCTCATTTTGCACATTGTTTGCTACAGAATGGGCGACAGCTGCATGTGTTGGAGCCGGTGTTAATGGTTTGTGCTCCTCATTGCCGTTCGACCTGAGAGACAGACAGCATGTGGGGATGTTGTTTGCCTTTTTTTAAACACAATCTCCTTCCTCTCCGAGCAGGACAGATGTTGTGCAGACCTCAACTGTTTACTTGCAAAAAAACCTGTTTTTTTTCATAATAAAAACACCGTGATTTCCTAACCTCATCAGGTGGTGCAGTCCCTGAACATACCATGATTTACTAACAAGGAGTTTCTGAAGACAGCAGTCAACAGCAGCACATCAGCAATTTGAAAAAGCCAGATGCTCGGCGCTCAAATTGTGCTCTGGAGATGTTTGTTTTCACAACGAGCCTCGACCAGTTAGGAGGCAGCGGCGGTGAGATCATGCCAAGTGGTTGGCAACATAAATATGCTGCTCTCCATCTTTTATTGTCACGACAGAGAATAGTCAGCCATTGTTGATGTGCACAATGGATGTGAGCTTTCACTTTGAAATATGCTTGGTAGCTTTTACACCCACATGCATGGGAAGGATAGGATAGAGAGTATATAAATCCAAATGAAAGACAAAAGTGTTTGGATTGGTATCAAATGCATTTCGTTTCCATAGCAGGACGTGATCTGAAGTGTACTTAAAGCTTCATAGTATTATGTTTATATGAACACTGTTTCAGATGAATGTGTATAATGTGAAAGGGTTTTTTGTTGTGATGAACGTACAGATACTTTTGATCAGACTCAGGGGATTAACGGATTACATGTAATAGGATTACAAAATCATGATACAGAAAAAGGTAACTGTATTCCCATCAGATTACTGTGCATATACAAAACATTGGATTACTAGCAGGTGTTACAATATCTTTAAAAGATGAAAGATATTTATGAAGCACCAGTCTCAAAACATCGATTGAAACAAGTCTCAAGTGAAATTATTTTAACATCATGGCCTCTAGTTTAAAGAATGCTCTAAATTAGAGAAAACATTACCAACTACTGTTTGCATTAAACTAAAACATAGCATTAACTGTTCGCTCATATTTTACCAGAGGTGGAAGAAGTACTCAGATCTTGTACTTGAGACAAGAAGAAGTACTCAGATCTTGTACTTGAGTAAAAGTAGAAGTACTCAGATCTTGTACTTGAGTAAAAGTAGAAGTACTCAGATCTTGTACTTGAGTAAAAGTAGAAGTATTCAGATCTTGTACTTGAGTAAAAGTAGAAGTACTCAGATCTTGTACTTGATTAAAAGTAGAAGTACTCAGGTCTTGTACTTGAGTAAAAGTAGAAGTATTCAGATCTTGTACTTGAGTAAAAGTAGAAGTACTCAGATCTTGTACTTGAGTAAAAGTAGAAGTACTCAGGTCTTGTACTTGAGTAAAAGTAGAAGTACTCAGGTCTTGTACTTGAGTAAAAGTAGAAGTACTCAGATCTTGTACTTGAGTAAAAGTAGAAGTACTCAGGTCTTGTACTTGAGTAAAAGTAGAAGTACTCAGGTCTTGTACTTGAGTAAAAGTAGAAGTATTCAGATCTTGTACTTGAGTAAAAGTAGAAGTATTCAGATCTTGTACTTGAGTAAAAGTAGAAGTACTCAGATCTTGTACTTGAGTAAAAGTAGAAGTACTCAGATCTTGTACTTGAGTAAAAGTAGAAGTACTCAGATCTTGTACTTGAGTAAAAGTAGAAGTACTCAGATGTTGTACTTGAGTAAAAGTAGAAGTACTCAGATGTTGTACTTGAGTAAAAGTAGAAGTACTCAGATCTTGTACTTGAGTAAAAGTAGAAGTACTCAGATCTTGTACTTGAGTAAAAGTAGAAGTACTCAGATCTTGTACTTGAGTAAAAGTAGAAGTACTCAGATCTTGTACTTGAGTAAAAGTAGAAGTACTCAGGTCTTGTACTTCAGTAAAAGTAGAAGTACTCAGGTCTTGTACTTCAGTAAAAGTAGAAGTACTCAGGTCTTGTCCTTGAGTAAAAGTAGAAGTACTCAGATCTTGAGTAAAAGTAGAAGTACTCAGATCTTGTGCTTGAGTAAAAGTAGAAGTACCAGAGTGTAGGAATACTCTGTTACAGTAAAAGCATTCAAAATGTTCCTCAAGTAAAAGTAGAAAAGTATTCTCATCAAAATATAGTAAAAGTAGCGACAGTAAAAGTAGTCGTTGTGCAGATTGGTCCATTTCAGAATAATATATATGATATGTTTTATAATGATTGATCATGAAAGTGTTCTCAAAGTGAAGGTGCAGCTAGTTTGAATGACTTTGTATACTGCAGGGTAGCTGGTGGATTTACTCCAGGTGGAACTAAAGTCTGATTCAACACTTGATTAGATTTCACATCATTCATCCACATCTGTAGAGTAACTAAAGGTATTAAATACATGTAGTGGAGTGAAAGTACACCATTTACCTCTGAACTGTAGTGGAGTAGAAGAACACAGTATCAGAAAATGGTAATACTTTTACTTAAGTAAAGTATCTCAAAATTGTACTTACTGTAAGAAGTACAGTACTTGAGTAAATGTACTTAGTTACTTTACACCACTGTATCTTATTGTTGCTTTTTTAAACTATACTATATGGTAATGTATTTAACTGTAACAGAGTAAAAACTGTGAGCAGAGCACACATTCTAAGCCAAGGTTACGTTGTTGTTGTTGTTGTTGTTGTTGTTGTTGTTGTTTGTTTACATAATACGTCCATTTTATTGATCTTTTCTCTTGGATTTAATCGCTTTACATATGATATTGAGGTAATCAAAGTTAATGAAGTGATCAGGTTCCATTACTTTTACATTGTGACACTTAGATGGGTTGTGCGTTGGTGTTGGGATCAGGGGGTCACAGGTTCAAACCCCCCTGCAGTCAGCATGCCGTTGTGTCCCTGAGACCCTTCAGCCCAAATGGCTCCTGTGGGGATTGTCCACAGTATGTAAGTTGGATAAAAGTGTCTAACGCGTGAGATGTAATGTTAGATAAGGTTTATGATTTGCTTTCAGGTAATTAGTAACTGTATCAGAACACATTTGGAAAGTAACCCTCCCAGTCCTTTGTTCAGTCTCTCTCAGCATGCATCAGGAAACTGTTGTTCTGCTAGACCAACGGTTTGCTAACTACCGCACAACAAACAGCTACACAGTGAGGACATTCATGAAATAAATGAACATGCAGTAAAGTCAGGATGACACCACAAACCATTTATAGAAACGTTGATAGCCTATCGTATCTGTCTCCGTTGTTTTACCCTCGCTGACTCCATGATAGTCTTTAAACCCGTCATATGCACGATTCTCTGCTTTGACAGTAACAGATTACATTTCATATTTCCCACTGCTTCGCACTAAATCAGAGGAAGTGCCCCCGAGGTTTTGCATGATTGGTTTCCTGTAAAAAATAAGTGTTTTTCATGGGCTAGCCGAAGGTAATGAGCTAACTTCCACATTCAATTCAGTCTCCCGGTGGAAACATCATTTTAGTTCTCAATTATCGAAGCCATTTTTCTCCTGTTCTTTTCGCAGACCAAGGCTCGAGGTGACTTCACATTGATTTCTTCCTCTTGCTAAAGTCCCTCCGCCCTGTAGGACAAAGACACAATGCAGCCTTTGTTCTTTATGTACACAGTGTCTCATTCCATCTCTCTACGTCGGCCAAAATATCAAACTCTACAAATAAAAATATATATAACCAATATTCACTTTTTTATTTTCTCTCAATTAACGTAATAATAAAGCTTTACTTGCGGTAAATACACTGTAACAGGGTGTGTTTGAGCTCTTTCAGTCAGATGAAAATACATTTCATGCCATATTTTATTGAACTGCTTAATGTCTTTTACTTATGTATGTTAAATATTTGTATGTGGCATTGTTGAAGGAGCCTTAGACTCAAAACTACGCAATATCTATATATATATATATATATATATATATATATAACTATCTCCAACTGAATAGTGCCAAATCAGACATCATCATCATTGGCCCCCCATCCCGTACCAAAGCCATCCAGAATTTCAACCTCACCATTGACAGCAACACTCTATCCCCCCCCCCCCCCCCCTCGGAGTCATCTTCGACAGTCAGCTCAAATTCAATCACATCACCAGGACCGTCTTTTTCCACCTCAAAAACATTGCCCGTCTCCGCCCGTCACTCTCCTCCTCTGCTGCTGAAACCCTGATTCATGCATTCATCACTTCACGACTCCACTACTGCAATAGCATCCTCTACGGCGTACCATCCAACCTAATCAATAAACTCCAACATATCCAGAACTCTGCTGCCCGCCTCCTCACCCGCTCCCGAGACCACATCACTCCCGTCCTCCAGAACCTCCACTGGCTCCCCGTCCATCAAAGAATCGACTTCAAAGTCCTCCTCATTACTCACAAAGCCCTCAACAACCAGGCCCCCCCCCTACCTCACAGACCTGCTGCACCACCACGCCCCTTCCCGCTGCCTCCGCTCATCAGAAGCCAACCTCCTATCCATCCCCACCCGCACCAATCCCCGGACCTGGGGGGACAGAGCCTTCTCCGTCGCTGCCCCCTCCCTCTGGAACTCACTCCCCCAACCCATCAGAGACTGCACTGACCTCACCACCTTCAAAACACTTCACCTCTTCAATCTGGCTTTTAATGTGTGAATGTTTTTGTATTATTTGACTTTAACTTTAATATATATTTATTTGTTGTTCTTTTCTTTTCACTATATCTGTAAAGCATCTTTGAGCACCTGTAAAAGCGCTAACAAAATAAATCTATTATTATTAAATCTATTATTATAGCTTTTTTGCATGACAGACAGATAGAGCCAATGAATCCAAAACCATGCAGTTATTACGGTGACCACAGAGGTACGCTCATGTAATGATGTTACCAAACATCAACTAAGAACATAGTTACATCCAAGGACCTTTCCCTAAATCAAGTTGATCTTGTTCCTAACACAACCCAACCTTAGTGTTGCAGAAAATATGTATTTTTCAAGTGTGTTTCTTTAATTGAATTAATGTAATAATGAAGCTTTACTTGTGGTAAATAAACTGTAAAAGTGTGATTGAGCTCTTTCAGTCAGTGAATGTTCTGAACGTTACCCAATGACTTTTTTTTTCAACTGGACTCAATCCAATGTTCTATATATTTCTAACACATGCAGGGACTCATACTGTGAACTCACAGTAATGGTCCATGCAGGGAAAAGATTCAAGATTGACAATCTTCTTTGAGCCGCTTGAGTGCAAGTCTGCCGATAAAGAATATGAAACTGCACAGAAGACACGCTCGATAGAGGCTCAATGCAAAGCAATTCAATTAAGTCAATACAAAACCTGAGGCCATCTCTCTCAACAATGCACACGGCAAAGAAAACTTCAGATACTGAATACAATACACATAAAGCCATTAACTGCTGCTGTTAACTACTCTGGTTTTAAAAGACAGTACTCTCATTTTGTTCCAGCAGGTAAAACTAATATCTGCAACCATCTTCCACCCCTCTGTTCCATCGTTATGTCGCGACTCGCCAAGCCTGATTGGATTGTATGAGAAATTAATTGGACTTCTGTGATAAAGCAACGTAAAGAGAGAGGAGGGGATTGTTCTGCGGAAGGGTTCCCTGGTATTCAGAAGTTCATTTTGTTTAAAAGACATTAGCAGATGAAGAGGAAGTGGCGAGAAGGCGAGGGGAGATAGCAACTTAATGAAAGTTTCCTTTCTTTCCCCCGGGGTTTAGAGACAACTATTAACAAGACAAAGAGAGGAGGTGGAAAGAAAAGGACATTCAGAAACTCAGTTTAACATATTTTGCTCAAAGAAACGTGGTTCCTGCATTCGTCAAAAATTACCTCGAAGTAAATAGAGATCAATTTAGACAAGGCCATAGAATTTACCTAATGTCTAAATCTTTTTTCTGCCTAATCTTCCAACTGTTATTTCATTAAATGAGGAGAGAAGCTTAAATGTGTGATTTCAGAAATGTTACCAAGGGTGAATGACACTTTATGACACTAGAATGACCACAAACACACCGGCTCATAAAGGGAAGATGGCTCCCTCCAGCCTGGAAACAGCATTCAACCCTCCGTGCAGGTTCCATACGTTTAATTGCCTAAAAACACATTACAGAGAGAGCTGTGCTTTCTGTGCAAAACACCTAAAGCCACATTGTGGAAATATGAAAGGTTGATAACAACATTTAAAAATGCAAATATGTTTTTTTTGTGACACGGGAAACAATTGGATTTATGAGAGTTGTAGATTTGTTATGCGTTTACATCAGATAATAAGTTAACAACCCCAAATCTGGCTCCCATGCAGGGACGCGCACAGGTACGGGCTAATGTTGCCCGGGCAACGGCCCTTTTGCCATTTGTGTCTGACCTGCCCCTCTTGAGAGAGTTTTTTTTTGTTTTCTTTTGTGGCCGAATCAACATGATAAGCCCACAATTAGTATTGTAGCGTCTCACTGCGATAAAACACAACTTGTCATCTGCCCCCCCAGTCACGTGACTTTGTTTACAATCTGACAGCTGGAAGCAAAGGAAAGTCCTCCGAGTCCAGCCTCATATGGCTATGGTGATCACACCAAATGCTTGCCTGGCGTTAGAGTATAGGGGACAAACCAGGGGACTTTACTTCCTCTTGACACCGTCGGTTATTTACCAAAAAAACAGCTAAATATACTTGTTTTTGTGTTATTGTGCTAAATATACTTGTTATTGTGTTATTGTGCTAAATATACTTGTTATTGTGTTATTGTGCTAAATATACTTGTTTTGTGCTTCTGTCTTTCTGTGTCTTTTACTCTGCTCCGTAAACTCCCTCAATGGGGCCGCTCGCTCTCTTTTCTTGATTGCCCTCTCACGGAGAACACTTCACTGCCCCGATTTATTGTAGGATTTCTGCCATGTCTACTTTAGTTTGACCATCTCTGTTATTAAGTTATGGAATTCTAAATAAATAATTGTTTAGAGTAACGGTAAATCTACATTAAAATAGATTTGTCCCCATTGTTTCTTTAATAGTTACTAACATTAGATATTGTAATGAGATATGAACCGCAAAACAAAAAATGGGCCTGAATAACGAATTTAGCAGTTGGACATAAAAGTCAACTGAGTGTCACTTGCAATGACAGTGTTGTGTTTTTATTTTATGAGTTTATGTTAGAATTTTAAAAAGGTCTTGTGTTTTTTTTCGGGGGGGGGGGCCCTTTTTCCAGTTTAGAGCAATAGCCCCTCCAAATGTCTGTGCACGTCCCTGCTCCCATGCATGAACAAGTTTGAGTTAAATGTCACCATGCTAACAACAACAACAACAACGACAATGCTAGCATGCTAATGTTTAGAAGGTATAATATTTACCATCTAAATATCTTTTTTCGCATTTTCACATCTTAACATTGACTTAGCATTAAACATTTTGATCGCTCAGTGATGATACTTATACCCCTAGAATCTGCTAATATCTTATTTGTGCAGATCCGATAAGTAATAAAGTATTTCTACCGTGAGTTCTGTGCTAAGTGCGTTAGCATTTTTTCGCTTAGTGCTAATTCAGAGGCTTGGTGTTAGAGTTGTGTTTTGTTAAAAATGGTTCATATCGTCAGTTAGCTGAGTTTCTTCCCGTTAAGTGGGTATGACACATTAATAGGTTATTAAATGTTAAGAAGCCCTGAGACACAATTTCGTGAAAAAAAAAGCCTGCAGCCCCAACAGGTTAAAAAGAGGGTCTCTAAACCTTCTCTTGTGTGTTAATCTATACAGTCTATGATTTTAATAATACAATTAGTCAACTGTCTCAATATGCCTTCTCCTTACGGCCAAAAATGTCAAAAGATATACACACTATAAATGTCACGATCTGTCTTTATGGTGTTTTGTCTTGTTTCATGTTTTATTTTGAAAGGTCTTCACTTCCTGTCTTGCCTGTTTCTGTCTGCGTTGTGTCTTGTTTAAATCTGTCTGTGGTTCCCGGTCGTTAGTTTCCCTGGTGTGTCTGATTACCCGATTGTGTTCACCTGGTGTCCCTGTGTGTTCTCCTCCCTCCTCACCTGTGTCTTGTTTCTGTGATTAGTCTTGTGTGTATTTAAGTTCTGGTTTTTCTGTCTGTCTTTGTCGGTTCGTCTTTTGTCATGACTAGTTCGTCGGTGAGTGTTCTGTTTTGTCGTTGTTATCACCTAGCCTTGAAATAAAGGAATTGTCACTTTATTCTGCATTTGGGTCCTACCTGCTTCACACACCGTGACATTAAATATGTATTTGTTCTCTTCGGCATCTGTTCACAGCAATCAGTGCGTCAAATAAACCACCATTTTGATGCTGTTCTTTTGTTGAACGTTGTGAAAATAGAGAGGCGGTGACCTCAGTGTCATCGGTTGTAGCTGTGTCTTCATAACAACAAGCATCTTTGTGAAGTGCAAAATAATTGAAATATTATCGAAACTGCAATACGGACTAATGAAATGTTCAAATTGAAGGAAGCACAATATTTGCTGAAGGCTAAACGTATTAAAACGCCATTATGAAGGAAGTAATACGGAGTACAACAAATCATATTGTACAGATTTAATATTTGTTTGGTAGAGATCATCCCTAAAATATCCCACCATTATCTTTTTAATATATTTTGTAATGATGAACAGAATATTCATGTGAAAATGATCAATCTCTCCTCTATAGAAAATCATCAAAATGAGTCAAGATAATCGCCCTGTATCAGCGTTTTTTTCATATCGTTCAACCCTAATATGGATTCATCTTTTTATGTCATGTTACAAATGAATGCTTTCCTAAAGCAGATGGTGCTGACCTAAGAAAAAGCTCCTTGAGAAAATAAGCAAAACTAATTTAATCTACAGGGAGAAGAAAAGGGTGACGACATCCTCACGCACATTCAAGTGGGTGCCACCAACAGAAACAACGCAGGTGGGTTTCTGTGCAGCTTTTAGGGATTCACTTTAAAGGTCACCTATTATGCAAAATCCACCTTTTCATGTCTCTTCTACATCAACATGTGTCCCCTCTTCTACATCAACATGTGTCCCCTCTTCTTCATGTCTCTTCTACATCAACATGTGTCCCCTCTTCTTCATGTCTCTTCTACATCAACATGTGTCCCCTCTTCTTCATGTCTCTTCTACATCAACATGTGTCCCTTCTTCTTCATGTCTCTTCTACATCAACATGTGTCCCCTCTTCTTCATGTCTCTTCTACATCAACATGTGTCCCCTCTTCTTCATGTCTCTTCTACATCAACATGTGTCCCCTCTTCTCCATGTCTCTTCTACATCAACATGTGTCCCCTCTTCTTCATGTCTCTTCTACATCAACATGTGTCCCCTCTTCTTCATGTCTCTTCTACATCAACATGTGTCCCCTCTTCTTCATGTCTCTTCTACATCAACACGTGTCCCCTCTTCTTCATGTCTCTTCTACCTCAACATGTGTCCTCTCTTCTTCATGTCTCTTCTACATCAACACGTGTCCCCTCTTCTTCATGTCTCTTCTACCTCAACATGTGTCCTCTCTTCTTCATGTCTCTTCTACATCAACACGTGTCCCCTCTTCTTCATGTCTCTTCTACCTCAACATGTGTCCTCTCTTCTTCATGTCTCTTCTACATCAACATGTGTCCCCTCTTCTTCATGTCTCTTCTTCATCAACATGTGTCCCCTCTTCTTCATGTCTCTTCTACATCAACATGTGTCCCCTCTTCTTCACGTCTCTTCTACATCAACATGTGTCCCCTCTTCTTCACGTCTCTTCTTCATCAACATGTGTGTCCTCTTCTTCATGTCTCTTCTACATCAACATGTGTCCCCTCTTCTTCATGTCTCTTCTACATCAACATGTGTCCCCTCTTCTTCATGTCTCTTCTTCATCAACATGTGTCCCCTCTTCTTCATGTCTCTTCTACATCAACATGTGTCCCCTCTTCTTCATGTCTCTTCTACATCAACATGTGTCCCCTCTTCTCCATGTCTCTTCTACATCAACACGTGTCCCTCTTCTTCATGTCTCTTCTACATCAACATGTGTCCCCTCTTCTTCATGTCTCTTCCACATCAACATGTGTCCTCTCTTCTTCATGTCTCTTCTACATCAACATGTGTCCCCTCTTCTTCATGTCTCTTCCACATCAACATGTGTCCTCTCTTCTTCATGTCTCTTCTACATCAACATGTGTCCCCTCTTCTTCATGTCTCTTCTTCATCAACATGTGTCCCCTCTTCTTCATGTCTCTTCTACATCAACATGTGTCCCCTCTTCTTCATGTCTCTTCTACATCAACATGTGTCCCCTCTTCTTCATGTCTCTTCTACATCAACATGTGTCCCCTCTTCTTCATGTCTCTTCTACATCAACATGTGTCCCCTCTTCTTCGTGTCTCTTCTACATCAACATGTGTCCCCTCTGTGGAAAGAGACTCTGAAAGTTTCAGGAACAAAGATTCTCTCTCTTTTTGATCCATTTCTATAAAAACCTGTCTGAAAATGAGCTGATCAGATTTTGGCCACTTTATGATGTCATAACGATGTTTTGTCTTGTGTAACCATTAGCCAATCAGCAACCAAGGTAACCCCCCCCCCCCCCCCCCTTATCACCTGAATCTCCTCCTAGAGCACCATTGAGTTCTTTGTAACCAAATGTCTCTCAGAGGGGCGTGGGGAGGGGCTCCTTATTTTCATCTAAAGTAACAGACAGAGAATCAGCACTTTGGAAACAGGGCTGAAACAGAGGGGATTATGGGTAATGCTGCAATGATCTGTTTGGTGTTTCAGCCAATCAGAGACAGGTTCTGTATATATCTGAGACCTGTAATATATTGATGAAAAACAGTAGTAATAGGGGACCTTTAATGTGTCTGGTCAAAAGACAGATTTTTACAAACCCCTTCCTGTTATCAGATATATCGGACCAAATCTACAGGTGGAGATTAAAGAGGACTGACGGATGTAGTCCTGGAAAATACCAACTCTTTACTGAGGAAATACAATGTGGAATGGATGAGAAAACACACTTGTTTGATCTGTCTGTGGGAAGCCTGTGTTTAAATTCCTCACGTGCGTCATGTGTCAGCAGCTGATGGATGACCTCTTCCATGCTCTCCATCCAATCAACACCAGCGATGTGTCTGATCAAATTTGCCTCGGGGCTGCGTCTGGATGTCCAGGCTCAGCTGTTTGTCTCTCCTCTGAATCTAATGACCTCGGCTTGTGAGCGTGGGGTCTTGAGGTCGAGGAGACCTGTCTGACTTTAAGACAGCATCCTTGATCAACAGACAGCTGCTGTCCACACACCAGCCAGGCCCTCCCATTTCACATTCCTGCCCTCGCCCAATAAACACGTTTTTTAAAATTATTTATAATAAAAAAAAATATTTTGTTTTATTATAAATAAACTTGTGTACTGTGTAGTGATCACTAATGAACTAATTAACATAATTCACTCATGGAACTACAGGTTGAGGGTATTGTTTCCGCACGGACATATATGTTGTTGACTGTGCTTATTGTGTGCCCTCCTTGCTTCTTCCTCTTTGCTTCCCGGGCTTCAAGCCGGCAACATGTGGTTTTCTGCTGCTTAATAAAGCCAACCTTCGATGCACCGCCTCTGACTCCCTTCTCTCGGCACTACACTGTGAACTTTAATGCTACGATGTATGTGATGTCAGATAGTAATATAAGAGTAATAAATGAAAAACAGGTATGAAATACTATATGGCAGTAAAACAAGAATACAGTTTGAAAGGGGAGTGATTTGTGAAATATCCATAAAGTAAAAGTAAATATGTTTACAGTTGTGTTTCATCTGGGTGTTGAGAGATGTATCCATAGATCTCTTAATGTTGCTCTCAAAGTGCACCAGATTGATGCTTTTAACTTCAATATTAAGGAGCATGCCCCCTGACCCCCCTAGAGGATGATTGGTCCACCCCCCACTTGTACAAATAACACTTTACCCCTGCTTACACCTATATGCCGTGAGCTGATTATCGAGCCTTCATTGCAACAGTCACAGGTACACTATGTATATGCGTGGGGAGTGTTGCAGTAGAACATTCCACAGTAGCACCGGTACATTAATCGGAAACCCTAAATGTTTGAGCACCCTCTATGAAACGCCAAGCTACCCCACAGCACCCCCAAAACAAAATCTCGGCCCGCGGCACATGACGGTTTTGTGTGCCCTCCCATGAAAATCATATGTATATATATATATATGTATATCATATGCCCTCTCTGTAGATTTGTTCTGGCGCCGGGTCTGCCGCACACACATGCACTGGAGAGACCATGTTTTTACCTCTATGCCGAATTGACTACTTAAAGGTTTCCTATCATGCTATTTTGAGGCTTATATTATAGGTCTCAGATATAAACATATAAAAAACAGGTCTATGATGTGTTTTGCTGACAGAGCTGAAAGGCTTTCTCTCTTGCCGGTTATACCACAAGGTGAGTTCCTTTTTACTTCCTGCTTCTTCACACACATGCTCTCCAGTACAGGTTAGCTCTGAGTGTTAGCGATGCTAATGTAAACACCGACCATATTACGTCCAAAACAGTCGGGCATTGTTTCCGATAGCAACGTTTCTGATTGGCCCGTGGGTCCACATTTCAGATATTACGTCATATCGGACGCAAATCTGGATCAGCTCCATTGTTCCCCGTTTTTAGAGATTTGGGTACGGAGGAAAAGAGAGAGGGTTTAATTTGCTGACGCTGCGTGAGTTCCCCGACACACCGGGGACATGTTTATGTATAAAAGACATCAAAAAGTGTATTTTGCATGATAGGTCAACTTTAAACGTATTTTGTAAAGGAAATCACGCACTTAACTGATTGATGTGTCATCTTACAAACTGATGACACAATGGCATATTTCAACCTGAGCATCTAACTGTAAAGCAATACATATCAGTGTGTAGGTGCGTGTGTCCTTTGACATTCAACCGATCTACTTTGCATTTGGCAGGTGGATGGTTTGAATTTGGTGCATTATTGGACATGTCGATATAGAACACTTTGAGTCACTGTGTGGATCAGGAGTTGGGTTATACTGCAGTTCACTTTTGCTGATGCATCCTGGATAACAAAGTTAATAGGTTAAAAGGTTAATAAAGGTTCTTCTTCTTCTTCTTCTAACCAATGCAACAGGGATGCTGGATATACTAACGTACATCTTCTTTACTCTCAATTCCCTACAGTAACACGGCCACTCTGCCATTGCAACTCAAATCGTTTTATGTTTCCTTTTTAACTTTAACTTTTCACTTAGCTGACGTTGTCCAAATCAACGTACTGTACAAAGACTTCTCAATATATCACACACAGTTGGTCAGGCCTTAAGGAGCAATTCTGGTTTCAGTAGCTTGCCCAATAAAACGTTGACATGTTGATTTATGGGGATCGAACCACAATCATTTAAACCCTGAGCAACATTCACTAACTGAAAATATTGGTTTTAGAGGTGTTACTATGCAAACAGCAGTGGTTATGTCAGAGCAAGCAATAACCATGTCTGTTTGTAAATAATACAAACATTATCTCTGTGTATCTCATCATTGTCGCTCACCCAAGATCGTGACTGGACTGCATTCGACCGGTGTTTTAATTATTTGTGACCTGACTGTGTGATGCAACTATGTCATGGCAGGTGTATTGCTCAGGATCCAAAATAGCGCTGTGTCAAGTCTAAAGTTGTTTATATGAGCAATTCTTGAGACATCTGCAAGCAGCAATCCAAGCATTGACTATGTTTTGTCACTAGTTCAATTAAAGTAGTGACAATATCTTTCTAAAAACGCTTTCAGTCTTACTAATACCAACATTTATGTACCGAACGCCAAAGCCTCCCAAAAACCCTGTTTGCAATCATTTCCAATTCTCATCCCATGTCAGGTAACACAGGAAATACTTGATATAACATTTTGACTTGACATCAGGCGAGAGTAGTGAAATAATAGAGCTATGGCTTTATTAGAGTACCAACAGGGAAGTCTTCATGGCCATGGCACATATGCTTTTGTTATTTTTGGGGTTTACTGACTCAATTAAAAAACTTCACAGTTATTCAGTAAAGAAGTTTGAGAGCTCTCCAAATTAATTGTGGTTAAATAAGGGTTAGGCTTTTATATTGGAGTGTAGGACACTTTCTAGTGCATTCAAGCACTACTTAAAATACAAACAAGTGCTTGTACTGAATGAACACACAACAATCATGGATGTCCATGGACTCATGTGTGTCTTTTGAACCTTCACTGAACCCCAGGATGTTTTCTATCATTAGTTCAGCTACAAACCAACATGGATTAAGCCAAGAGTGGATGTGTAATCCAGGTTTAATCCAGGATAGAGGCTTCACGAGTGATTTAAGGTATACACTGTCACTCTTGTTGTGAGTTAAGCATGTTATGAAGTACATTTACTCAACTTGTACTTATTATTTGATTATTTAATATACATGATTATGAGATGGGTTTAACAAGTATTTTTTACTTATGGTACATTAAGTATAATTGGATGCGTAAGGAAGTACGATTTTTTGAATGCTGGACTTTTAGAATGTTCACCATTTAGTATTGCTAACATAAAAATCTAATGACTTCTTCCATCACTGAGAAAGTGTATCGTTTGTGTCCCAAAGCACGGCGGTCCTACCTGCTCCAGTTTCCAGTGAAACTCAGCCGGTCTGAAGGTGTCCACCTGGGTGAAGTCTCTCCTCAGCAGGAACACCAGGCGGCAGTTATGGACGTACAGCGAGTAGTGATGACGGTTCATCTCTGTGGGAAGAAGAGAAGGAAGTGGGCACCAGGGAGCCAATCATCACACCTGGGTGGGGGAAGTCATCGATACAGCATAGTATTGCGATATTGTTTCGATACACGGACGCCAAGTATCGATATTTTATTATATGAACTATTCATATTGCAAATCCAAATTAACTTGGCATAGCTAACATCAAATTCTGAGCGAGCGAAGAAAATAACTCAATCAATCATGTGCAAAGACCTGCATCCATACAGCGTTGTGGAAAACGTTTGTCTCATGTTAACGACACTGGAACCCAATAATCATGCAATCATATATATCAATATATATGCGCAATATAACGTATCGCAATACTTAGCATATCGTAGGATTGCAATATTATCGTGTCGTGGCTTAAGTATCACGATAGTATGGTATCGTGGGGAGCCTGATTCCCACCCCTACCACCTACTCACTCTTAGCTAACCAGATATGGATCTATCTTTTAAGAGTCTTTAAGAGCCAATAGAGACCTATTTAATTTGCCTTTTAATTCAATTATATTTGTTCACATGTTATTCATCTTTTATACATTTCTGTTGGGAGTAAGTGTTTCTATTAATCAAAAAGGTTTGCTTTTCTCTGTCAATGTACGAGGAGGGGTGATCTGCATTGTTTAAATTGTTTTCCTTTTGTTGGTTTCGGTTTGTATTTGAGTATTTTATTAGAGTACCACCAGGGAAGTCTTCATGGCCATGGCAAAAATGTTTTTGTTATTTTTGGGGTTTACTGAATCAATTAAAAAACGTCACAGTTATTCAGTAAAGAAGTTTGAGAGCTCTCCAAATTAATTGGGGTTAAATAAGGGTTAGGCTTTTACAGACATTTATTTCTGGCTTTTCATGGAATTTCTTGACAGTACGAAACATCAAAACTATGGCCAACTTCTTTTTGATATCACTAATACATTTATCTCTGTGAAATGTAAGTCCTTCCCTCACGGCCCGTCCACACAGCGGCGTGCGTTGATGGTAGGGCGTGTCTGAAGCTTGGGGATTTTTTGCGAGCAACAACCAATCACATGAATCTCCCGCCCCCGACATACAAAGCAATAGCAATGTTAAAACGAAGTAAACTGGATATAAAATCCCCAAACAGGCGAAAACCTACCAGTTTCACCCACTGTCTCTGCCACCTCCCTCCATGCCTCGCTCCTCCGGTTTGTATCCCGGTAGATGAACAGAGACTGATCATACAGCACCGGGTGATTCACTACCGCTATAATGAATTTTCCCTCCATTTTTTTGAATATGAGGAAATGACCTGCGTAGTCTCTCCCAGCATACACGCGGTTTGATTGGCTAGCGCTTGTACTGGCAGATTTGCATAAACGGGATTACATTGGCTGACGCCTCCGTCGAGGCGTCAAAAGTTGAACATTGCTCAACTTTTGAAGCCAGCAACGCCAGCAACGCCAGCAACGCTAGCAACGCCAGCAACGCTCCACGTCGCTTCCCAAAATGCAGTTCGGCTAAAAGTGACGTCACCCCATTCAAAGTGAATGGGCAGAAGCGTTGGAAGCTTCAACGCACGCCGCTGTGTGGACGGGCCGTCACACTCACCAGTCTTGTCGGAGTTACACAGCAGCGTCTCCTTCTCCGCTCTGAGCCCAGGCGTGGGTCCGTGCTTCATCCAGGTGGCGATGGTGAACTGGTCCGTGAGATTCTGCGGTACCACCCAGTCGGGGATCTTAGCCGCCTGATGACCGTCGAACCTGAAGATCAGATCGCTGTCCCGCCCGCTGTCCGTCACCAGGGAAGCCGTCCAGTTAGTGGAGGCGCTGGGGGCCGGCAGGAGGTCAGTGCTGCCCGACGAGGCCCCTGTGAGAACAAAAGAAATGCGACAGAAGATGTGTCAATAACAATCACGGCAGGTATGCGGTGCACTTATATTGGCCTAACCTTGGCTATGATTACTTATGATTGAGGCAGATGGCAGCGCTTAATATGTTGTCAGTGGGCCGAGATGGATAGAGGATGTGGGTATTGATTCATGGCAAATTACTTTCAAAAAGGAACGAGATGTGAGTCACCCTTTCCCAAATGTAGAACATGGCTAAACACTAGAATGTCCTTTTATGGAGACAGAGAGGACGTATTGACCGAGGAACACATGACAACAAGATACGCCAAGGAAGCTGAGAATGATGGGCTGTGCTGTGAATCAGACATATGACACTTGTGTTATACGACATACTGACAATTCACAACAATCATTGCATTGAGCCATCCTATTCCCTTCCTTCTCTTCCCTTTAAGAGCAACTCCATCATCGCTTTGAGACAATGTCCTCTGTATGTTGAGTCGTGAATGGTCTGTTTTCAAACTGACACCTTGACAAACGTTAGTTGATGCTCTCTTTGCTCCTCGATGTGTTCGACATTCACTTACCAATCAATCTTTGCCCCTCTGTGTGACAGTGAAGAATGCGTTTCATGCGTCTGAACCACATTTATAAATCATTCGTACCAGCTTATGGATTGTAATAAATCAAAGCGATACGGGAACCATGCTGTTCCGAGAAAGAATTGGAAATGTTAGTATTGTCTGACTTGTCCAGAAAATAATTGCATCTGTTCATCGCTGCTAATAACAGCGTGTTAGCACATTAATTGATGTTTTCCCCCTGTCTGTAAAGCTCAGTTTTTTCCTAAATGGTATCGACGCTCTGACTCCGGTAATTAGATTCCCTCAGTAAATAAATACACATCGACTTCTCCAGCACCCAGCTGCAGCCCTCTCTTTACCCGATGTCTTTGTACATTATCTCAAATTGATTGTGCTTTAAAAAAGCAATTACAATTTATTCTATTCGCTATCAGATAACGATTATGAGGTGCCTGAAAAGGACTCTTTAGCGGTAAACCATGCATGGACGGGGAGTCAGGGGAGGCAGAGAGGGGACGTGATGCATTCAGATGAGCTGGGATGGGGCTTTTGAAGGCCGTTAGTCAAAGATGATGACTCCAGCCCCCATGCTGGCAGTGCATTGTGGGCAGAGAGGGGGGGGAAGCTTTGTTGGTGCTTTGGGCATCGACACGGCGACTCGGCTGCTCATCAGTCACCGAGGAGAAAGCGTGGTTTGCTTCTGAGGCAGCTAATGCCCTCGCTCTGTCACATCATTAGTGACAGAGCTTTAAGTTGCTATTCTGGTGCCTTCATTTAGCACACAGGGGTTTGCAGGGACACAAGCGGAGATAAGACAGCAGCACGGACAGGGAGCTTTCACATGCTGCTTTAAAAAGAGCAGAGAACAACACCTAAAGCCCTGTGTGACCCTGGCTCTCCAACTGCGGTCTCCACTGGAAGCAACTTACTTCATATTCAATGCACTAATAACTTTCAGTCTGCCGCCTCAGTAAGAAGTCATCTTTGATCAGCCATCTACAGCATATTCTACATATCCACCACCATCCTGATAGCCTCGGGTTCAACTCCCATGTGATTCACTGCTCCATGCCAGAAATGCACACTCAATCTAAGCTGTTTCTCATTCTGTTCAAAGAATAACGATAAGGGCCCATGTCCTAATGGCGCCTTTTTCGAGCACATGCGTCTTTTAAAAAAAAATGTCAAACAAGAAGAGAGTGCACGATGTTGCCACCACACAAAGGCGCTTTTCTTTTTGTTCAAGGTATTTGTTAGTGCCTTTATTATAGATGCAGTGTTGAAACCCTTTTTCAATCCCCTACATATAGAGGGGATGAAATTAGGCGCTTTCACACTGAGTACTTTTCCCGTTTAGTTCCGATAGTTCCTGGGATTTTGCGTTCACACCAAAAAGAGAACTTAGTTCAGAGAACTTTTCCCCCCTTTTTAGTGCCCTGCTAGAGAGGTGGTGCTTTCCTGGGGAGAACAAAGTTCCAATTTCTGATTGGCTGGGCGAATTGCAAACCACGCCCCGTAAAACGTTTTGTGAAGCCGCCATTTTATTTGCTGGCATTAAAATTATTAGCATTAGCATTAGCCCAGCGCAGAAACACAGAGAGACTAACTTATGGCAACACAAAAGAAAACATGGGAGCGGTGGAGATGAGGAGGTGTCGGCATTCTGGCGATTTACTCAGAAGGCTTCAGTAGAAGCTGCTGGGAGTCCCAGCAGCTTCTACTGAAGGCAGTCCCCAACTCCGGGGACTTCCGGCCGGGGACTTCGGGTGGCAGTATACGCCGTGAAGTGGTTTGCGGCCTGCCAGTAAACTCAAAGCAGAAGAAGAAGAAGTGACGTCAGCGGCTTCATTTGCCTAATCCTCCACCAGGAACTTATTCCGGTGTGAACGCGATCGGCTCTTAGTTCTCTTAGTTCCAACTAAGTGCTGGGAACTAAGAACGGCAAAGTACTTGGTGTGAAAGTGGACATCACATAAAGGCTGCTATCTCTAACCAGAGATCCAACCAACGGCCTATATCTGCCGTGTCTTCCTGTGCCCACTGCCTCGCTTGTGACGTTTCCAGTGGGAAATATCTCAACTTTTCAGAAAAGAACAGTGAAGCTCATTCATAAAAACTGTGAGAGCAAGCAGCTTCCGATTGGTTGTAATGGTAAATAATACAAGTCAAACAAATACATGGTAAAACAAACAGATAATAAAAGAAAAGTGGATGATGCTAGCTATATGTGATACAATGTGAAGATATCTCTGTGATTAAAATACTTGTTTTTTTTAAGGATGCTCTTCTCAGTGACCTTTCTACGAAAAATGGCACTAAAGCTGCATCAAGGTAATACGCAGTAAAGTGGCTCTGTGCTCTCGTTGCAATTGTTTTCCTATGGAGGAGTGGTGCCACCCGACAAGGCGGAAGAGCAACATTTGACTAACGGCCTTAACAACTTTCCGCTCAGTACTGCTAACCTTTCCTCACACAACAAAGCTGCATGGGCCATAACAATATAAAACAAAAATAACTGGCTGTTTTAACGCAAGTCTCTTCTTCATGTCTCTTCTACATCAACATGTGTCCCCTCTTCTTCATGTCTCTTCTTCATCAACATGTGTCCCCTCTTCTTGATGTCTCTTCTACATCAACATGTGTCCCCTCTTCTTCATGTCTCTTCTACATCAACATGTGTCCCCCTCTTCTTCATGTCTCTTCTACATCAACATGTGTCCCCTCTTCTTCATGTCTCTTCTACATCAACATGTGTCCCCTCTTCTTCATGTCTCTTCTACATCAACATGTGTCCCCTCTTCTTCATGTCTCTTCTACATCAACATGTGTCCCCTCTTCTTCATGTCTCTTCTACATCAACATGTGTCCCCTCTTCTTCATGTCTCTTCTACATCAACATGTGTCCCCTCTTCTTCATGTCTCTTCTACATCAACATGTGTCCCCTCTTCTTCATGTCTCTTCTACATCAACATGTGTCCCCTCTTCTTCATGTCTCTTCTTCATCAACATGTGTCCCCTCTTCTTCATGTCTCTTCTACATCAACATGTGTCCCCTCTTCTTCATGTCTCTTCTACATCAACATGTGTCCCCTCTTCTTCATGTCTCTTCTTCATCAACATGTGTCCCCTCTTCTTGATGTCTCTTCTACATCAACATGTGTCCCCTCTTCTTCATGTCTCTTCTTCATCAACATGTGTCCCCTCTTCTTGATGTCTCTTCTACATCAACATGTGTCCCCTCTGTGGAAAGATTCTCTCTCTTTTTGTCCTGATCCATTTCTATAAAAACCTGTCTGAAAATGAGCTGATCAGATTGTGAATATATCTGAGACCAGAGACGTGCACACATAGACTCTAGGTAGTGCTTGAGCACCTGCCCGTTTTGCCCTCTTGACAGCAATGTGCCCTTTTGAAAGTTCGTTTTTTTTTGTTTTTTTTTACAGTGTACTGTATGTGGCTCATGGTAACATTGATCAATTCTGGATTAAAAGCTTCTAATATATACAACAATGCCCCAAATGCGCCTTGTAATTTTGTCAGACATCCCCACACGTGCCCCGCGGCACTCCCGTACGTGCTCTGGCTGCAACCCCTCCCTTCCCTGCTCTCAACGTGAGCGCGCAGCGCGCAGAGCTGACAGTAGTCAGTCAGACAGGCCACGGCGGGTGTGTGGTGCAGCAGCACGCAGCAACACGATTAAAAGTGCCCTAGTGACGACCAAGTAAGTAACCACCAGGTAACAAATACAACGAGTGTATTGTTTAATCCCCTAAATCAGATGCCAAACTAAACTATACAGGGTTCGTACGGTCATTGAAAACCTGGAAAAGTCATGGAAATTCAAAATGCTAATTCCAGGCCCTGGAAAAGCTATGGAAAACAATATATTTCCCAAAGTTTTGGAAAAGTCATGGAAATGTAACTAAAGTTGCGTCAAATATAATTTACATTTTATCTAATCGCCGAAATAATCTGCGGTCGCGAGCTGTTATGTGCCATCATGACGCGCATGGTGTTCTTTTTTAATATATGAAGCGCAAGCTGTGTGCTCGAGTCTTCTTGCCTGTCGGGCCGGCTGAACTCTGCTGCTCCGGGTCAGCTACATTATCTACGGTGTGTTCGTTAACTGTGCGGAGTCACTGTGGCACAGACTGACCCCTGATCCCACTGGAAGCGTCTGCGCTGCGGCTGCGCCGCGCTGCGACCTCCTCCTGCGTCCTAACCCACCAGGCGCGTTTCAAAACGTTGCGGAAGCGGAGCGTCGTGTGTGCAGCCTCGCAGTTGTTGGATGAACATTCCACTTCCTGCCTGCGCCGCGCTGCGCCGCGTCAAAAATAGGATTCATCCTATATTTTAGAAATTCCTTGCGGCAAGGAGCTTCTGGGACGCTTCGAGCCGCGGCGCAGCGCGGCGCAGCGTGTCTGGTGGAATAGCACCCATTGACTAGAGTGGCCGCGATCGCTAAAAACGCCGCAGCCGCAGCGCAACGCAGCGCAGACGCTCCTGGTGGGATTAGGGGGTGAGCCGCTGGTGAACAGCTGTTAGAACGGGCCGTTCAGGTGTTCAGAGCAGAGCGGCAGAGCGTGATGTGAACTGAAAAGTTTTTCTGTCGCAATATCATTGTCACTATCTGCTAACGTTAGCTTTAGCCTTCGTTTTCTAATAGTTTTTTTCATAGGCTATAAACAGAGGTGGTATAAGTATAGAGATTGTAGGCTACTAGAGTAAAAGTAGAAGTACTCAGATCTTGTACTTTAGTAGAAGTACTCAGATCTTGTACTTAATAAAAGTAGAAGTAGGCCTACTCAGATCTTGTACTTGAGTAAAAGTAGAAGTACCAGAGTGTAGGAATACTCTGTTACAGTAAAAGTCCTGCATTCAAAATGTTCCTCAAGTGAAAGTAGAAAAGTATTATAAAAATACTAAAAGGCATGAAAATACATTTTCAAAATGCTCAACAGTGCTGCCAAAATTATAAACTGACTGCTACACAATTAAAATAAATGCTTTTATATATTTCTATTAGATGTGACTCTTTCTGGCGTTTCTGTTATTATTACCTGCTGCTTTAGTTGTTCTGACTGCTAAAATCCTCTGTTATTCCTCATTTTAAAGCCGATATTCCGTGGGGTCGGGGGCTCGGATCCTTGTCACCTTTTTCATACCAAATGAGTTTGCATCCCTGACTACAGTTGCTTTAGCGTGTAGAAGCTAGTAAGCCTACTATTTGATTTGTTTTAGATAGGCATCTGCATCAGACAGCATATGGTTATTGAAATAAATATATATGCAATTACGACATACAAGATGTGCCTTTAATAAATCTCACACTGCTAAGGCAGCCGGCGGTTCCACCAGGGGCGTCAATCCCGGGGGGGGGGGGGATTTCG
>NW_022991975.1:15000-87500 GCF_902827175.1 Gymnodraco acuticeps | reverse complement strand
GCTCATCCAACGAGGGAGAGGACGAGAGGGTGGAGCCTGCAAGGGTGCAAGGGAAGGAGTGAGAGAACAGGGTCAATTAGGAGTAATGTGTCGAGGATGTAATGTGCATATTAATGAGGAAGGGTTGGGTTAGCCTTGGAAGTTGGTGATTAAGATGTATGGGTTAGAGAGAACCGGACAAACATGAGGGATAGGCAGAGTCTGAGGTGGTGTAACTCTCAGCATCTATTAATAGCTTTTAATCTTATGGAGTGAACGTCAGTAGACTATTTGTCGAGCGGGAGCTGTGGCCAGAATCAGTTCACTACTTTTCGCACTCTCGGCAAAGCACACACCCATCTCCATATGATCCCAATTGGCCTTAAAGCACGGCTGATACAGACGGTTAGGAAACATATTTAGTCACCTGAAGTTTGTGTCAAAATGCCTTATTTTGTTCAATCTTGCTCCTTATTAAAATGAGAGAGTTGTTGTTGTTGTTGTTGTTGTTGTTGTTGTTGTTGTTGTTGTTGTTGTTGTGAGGAAACAGAGCATTTGATTACTACATGAACGAGTTAGCTTAACTGCATGAAATAAAAACGTAACCTTATTAGAGAGGATGATAATGTAAGAGATGGTTATGATGAGATGAGAGCCTGTGGACTGTACAAAATATGAAAATAAATTGTTGGCTAAAGTTAAAGTTAGAAGTTAGAGAAGATGTAAATACACACTTTAATGACCTTCACCTAATCACCTAAACTCCAACAACCTATTTGAGAAGTTCCAGTCTGGTTTCCGCTCAGGCCACAGCACAGAAACTGCCCTGGTCAGGGTCACCAACGACCTGCTGATGACGGCTGATGCTGGCTCTCCCTCTCTCCTCATCCTCCTCGATCTCACTGCAGCTTTCGACACCGTCGATCACGGCATCCTCCTCCATCGTCTGCACTCCGCCATCAGACTCTCTGACTCTCCCCTTGACTGGTTCAGATCATACCTCACCGGGAGAACAGAGTATGTCTCCTTGGGCGAGGCAGGGTCGGGTACCCACAACGTCACCTGTGGTGTCCCTCAAGGATCAGTTCTCGGCCCCACCCTCTTCACACTCTACATGCTCGCCCTTGGCTCTATCATCAGCCGACATGGAGTATCATTCCATTGCTACGCTGATGACACCCAACTGTACCTCAGGATCAACCCTACCTCCTCTGCAGCCCTGCCTTCACCCACACTCACTGCCTGCATGGAGGAGATACAGGCGTGGATGAAGCAAAACTTCCTGAAACTCAACAGCTCCAAGACCGAAGCCATTATAGTTGGCACCCCACACCAGGTTCGGTCATCCACCATCACCACCATCACCTTCTCCGGCCAGGACATTACCCTCTCCTCAATAGTCACCAACCTGGGTGTTAAAATGGACGCCCATCTGACCTTTGAGGCCCACATTAAACAGCTGTGCAAGAACTCCTTTTATCACCTCAGGAACATCGCCAAACTCCGCCCCACACTCACTCTGTCTGACGCCGAAAAGCTGATCCATGCCTTTGTCTCCTCCAGGCTGGACTACTGCAATGCACTCCTCATCGGGATCCCTAACAAAAGCATCCAGAAGCTCCAATACATTCAGAACAGCGCTGCTAGGATCCTGATGAGGGTGCGCAAATATGAACACATCACCTCCATCCTTAAAGCACTACACTGGCTACCCGTGGAACTGAGGATCGAATTCAACCCTGGTGGGTGAGGACGGAGTGAGGACGGAGACCTTGAATTCGATCCTCAGTTCCTCAGTGTGTCCATGGAACTGCCCCTCCCTACCTCAAGGAACTCCTCACCCCCCATACCTCCTTGCGGACCACCCGCTCCAGCAACTCCAACCTCCTCAAACCCCCCAGGACTAAGCTCCGTACTATGGGAGACCAGGCCTTCTGCTCGGCTGCTCCCTGTGGAATGCTCTCCCCGGCAAAATGAGAGCACCACAGACCTTAAAAAAGGCCTCAAAACCCATCTCTTCAAAAGAGCCTTTGCCTAGACCTTTTGATCACCCTTTTATTTATTTATTTTTGTATTGCTTTTTATTAATTCTACCGTGTTGTATAATGTTTATTTATACTGTTCATGCTCACTACTTGTAGCACTTCGGGATTTGAAATCAAATATGAAGTGCTTTATAAATGGAACCATTATTATTAATGAATAGTAGGGCAAATATGTCACTTTCACACATTCTCTGCACATCGCGCTCTGCTCCGTCTCATAACCTCCTGCAGCTTCTGTAGTGTTTGCGACTGCACAATGCATGGATACAGAACGTTTGTAACCCCCCCCCATGTGTGTGTTATTGGCTCTTTTAATCTGCTGAGGTCGTATATTAAATGCCACGCCCTCTCACACTCCACTGGCTCTCATTTCGCACCAAGGTGTGCTTTAAGACACTGGGTGATGGGCTCAGGATTGACCCCCCTGTGAAGCTGCTGATGAATGTTAACAGAGGGTGTGAAGTGCAGCGCTCTCCAATAAAATGAGGAACTGGTTGGAAGTAGAAATGAGTTACGAGGCGTGGGTGCAGCTTATTGTTCAAAAACAAATAAATCACAAGACCAAACACAGCAGATGGTCTTTTAAACGACACATTTCTTTTTGAGACATGACTCTCCTCCATGGTATGACCAGAGGTAGGTGGAGTTAAAACAGCGTGGGACCACTGAAGTAGACATGCAAGCTGCAAAGGAAATACACAATGAGATACATACCCATAAAGCATACCAGGGTTTATGTCATAGACCACTAAGAAGTGTTTATATTTGGCAGTAGCATTTATTTTTCATAATTGCAAACACCCAGCAGTCAAATGAAAAAGAGCCATTTTCAAACATCCCACACTTTAAGTCCACTCTCGGTAAATAATACATGTTGTTCATTATATTATTGGACACTATTATGATCACGCTCTAAATGTCATTATAAAACAATAGTTAGCCGGTGTTTTCGAGTCGTTCTCAACACCTCCACACGCTTCTGTAGTTTAGGTTTTTTCATTGTCATCCCGGGAAGTGTCTGTATGTTTACTCAGCCGTCATAAAGGGGTATTTAAAGACCTGCTATCATGTATGAAGCGGAGGTTCTTGTAGAACTGCAGAGCCACCGCCTGGCTGCATGTGTCTCCCTGCTAAATAATGTATTCCTGTTTAAGAGTCTCTGTAGGACTGCTACTGACCCACTGACTGCACAAACAGAGCAAACACATTCACACATATACACTAACATCCATACATCACACAGAAGCTACTTGCCCGATGTGGTTCGGATGCCTACAGACAGAAGTACAAAAGCATTCAGAGCTCGTGCACTCGCAGACTTACACTAAAGCCCGGCTGTCTCAGAGGCAGTGTGGGTTTAACAGAAAAATGTTTGGTCTCTGTTGAGTTGTGTGCCTCTGAGCAGAACTCACACAGCGTGCCCAGGAGCAGAGGTAGCAGGGAAAACATGAGGAAGTAGAAACCTCTCTCGGTGCTGCGATCATCATCAAAAGAACTTTTATGGGTGAGCAGCTTTTGTACATTTCACTGTAACTTGTATTTGTTCCAGATGTTTACTTTTGTTCAATGTCTTTTCTTTACCGTATATATTATACAAGTAGTATTTCATTATCCCTGAGGAGTGATTTTGTTACCACTGATACTTAATGTGAGCCCATTAAGAAGATAGCGTTCATGGCCATGGGGTATTGGCATCATTATTGTGTTTTTTTAACTCTCATCAATATAGTTTTACTGCGCCTAATTATGGTATTCCAGATGGACCTCATGCATCATTCTGGCAGCTATTGCACATGGAGGCTACTAGTTAAAACTGACTATCTAAATCTCATTTTAAACATTCACTACTGCAGTGGAATTAAATCTGCTTTTGTGTTTGCAAAAGCCTTTATTCTGAAAAAACACCCGAAACGCCACCATGCGACTCCTTTATTTACTTCTGCAACACAGTGACATCGCAATGTAACACTTGCACTTCTACTGGCTAGTGCTCCAACACATTGTACGTGATAGGTGTAAGAAATTAAAATCAATATTGAATGACGTAATTTAGCTTAAACACACAGTACGCTTAAAACGGTTTTATTCTGAAAACATTTCCGGTTATGTTTACTTTGAAAAGCTGTATTGAAAGGCGTTGCCGTTGTCAACAGTGACGTCACTTCCGGTTTTACGTTAACAACGATTACAGCCGTTAAAATGCATTAAATAAAAAGTCATGAATGAGTGTATGAGGAGAAAAGGCGTGTGAAGTTATAACATGAACACACAACGTCTAAATCTTCTGTTATGCACGATATTGGACACAGAAGAACACAAGGAGGGAGATTCCCTTTTACGTCAACAGCCGCCATTGAAAAGAGGAGCCATTTAATCAGATATAGACGGGAAGATCCTGGCTTGTTGGCTCTCTTTCCACCGGACCAACTTTGAGACAACAGCTGATGTCTCCAAGTGTGTTTCATTACCACGCTACTTAATTAAAGTATCCAATTTGAACCTTTTCAGACACTCCATTGTCTCTTATTTTAACTTCCTCCTGGACGCGAGAGAACCAACACAAATCAACATAGGCTAAGGGGCGGGACGTTTCCAACACATCTCTAAGCGATTGACCAATCACAGCAGAGCTTAACTGGGCTCTCGTTTCAGACCGTCGCATACTTTTTGAGCATGGGCAAAATGATCTTTAGTATCATTTTTGTTTAAGTTGTGTTTTTCCTGTAAGTTGATTGGATGCTGTCAGATTGGTTCAAAAGTGTCAAAAAAACTCAAAACTAAAGTTTATTCTTGCTGGTAATTATTTAGTCCATTATTATGAGAGACTCATCGACACGTGAATGTAACACTGACACACTCTCAGTTGATGTATAAGTCAGCAGAACCTCACACACACACACACACACACACACACACACACACACACACACACACACACACACACACACACACACACACACACACACACACACACACACACACACACACACACACACACACACACACACACACACACACACACACAATGTATGCCCTGAACAGACATACAGCTGAGGTAGGTTTGCAACGTCCTCCTTAAAATGAAGGGTGAGAGAGTGAAAGATGGAGAGGAAGGGAAGACGGATCGAGGTGCTTAAGAAAATGATGCATCATCACACTTTCCCGCTGTTCCCCGTCTCTGGAGGGTGTGGAAGAGCGAGTGTGTGCATGTGTGTCATCAGTAAGTTCTTGCATGCTTTTAAATGTGTGTGTAGATGTGTGCATGCGAAAATGCTGACAGAACGTTCTAGTAGTCAGGGGGGGGGGGTCGTCATTACTCGTCCCTGCCATCAGTGGAAGAGCCAATTTCCATTTCAAAGAGCACTCTGCCCCTCCATCTCCCTCCTCCAGTGAGTGCCATCCTCCTGATCTCTCCTGGCCGTCTCTTTTACTCCACTTTGACCCAAAAGCATTCATTTGAATGCCTTCATGCATGCTCTTTGAGCGTCATATGAGAGACTTTACTATCTCTTTCATTCCTGAGTGCATAGAGAGCTCTGTTTTGTGGAGCGCAAGGATTGGAACAGAAACATGTAGGGCTTTTAAAGGTGATGGCTCAGAACAAAAAGTAATAATAAGTCTGAAACTTTATGGGACAATTGATTAGACTGGGATATTTCTTCCTTTCCTGAATGTTCATGATGGAAGCGTGATTTCTGGAGCAGGAAGTGGCTTTTATGGGACCAACAGGACTCCAAATAAGTGATCATGTTACTCCCTGCTGTTTAGTTTGAATATCAGCTTGTTTCTGGTCACTTTTTCAGTTCCTAGATTCATTTGGCTAAAGATTTACGCAGCGTCCACACGGCGGCGTGCGTTGAAGCTTGCCGGCGGGCGTGTCTGAAATTCGACCAACAACCAATCACATGAATCTCCCGCCCCGGACACACAAGCACGCGGTTTGATTGGCTGACGCTTGTACTGGCATATGATTTGATTGGCTGACGCTTCCGTCGAAGCTTCAAAAGTTGAGAAAACTTGAACGCACAATGTGTTGCAACGCGAGCAAAGCGACGGAACCACAATGCAGTTGGGCAAAGCGAGACATCACCCCATTCAAAGTCAATGGGCAGAAGCGGTGAATGGACGGGCCGTTAGCATGCAACAACCTCACTAATTAGCAAGAGCATGCAAAAGTGCCACTGAAGCACACATATCATGAATCACTTTATGGTAGTGTATTACAATGGTAAAGAAAGTTGATACACGGTGGCCAATACCAGCAATAAAGAAGTGTACAATGAAGATGTTCAGTATTAAATAGCTAGTAGAAAATGTAAAATGGCATTGGGACACAGTCAAAACACCATATCTTGTGTCATGTTTAAACTTTCATTTGTCTAATTTGATTCATCTTAAGAACAAAGCAATTCCAAAACGGGTTGAGTGTGGGAGGTGTATATATCCAAATTGATATAAAAAAGTTGTCTCTGAGAAACTAGTTAAAAAACCTCCTAAATATGATAAATCTCATCTGGCATCTCAAGCTGTTCGTGCAGCACCTGAGGTGACAAACACATTTTTATCACACTCGTCTCTAATGGGATAACTTGTAATAAAACTGTACTTTTTTTTCATTCCGTTAGATTCTCTGTAAAGCCTTTTTAAAAGACCCCAATTTCATGTCGAGTCGATTCTAATTCTTCAGACCCGCTTTGAGGATCGATTGAAAATGACAATTTAATCCTGGGTGTTAGAGGGGAGAAAGAGAAAGGAGATAGAAAGTGCTCTCCGTTCTCTCTTTGCTCCGTCTTTTATGTTCTCGTGATGGCAGCACACTGAGCGACTCGACCTCCTCCATCTCCTCACGGGAGACCCAGAGGGAGAGGCTGGGGTCTGGGATCCCTGCAGCATGTCCTCCCCACCGGAAGCTTTCCCACAATGCTGCTCTTTAGCCACGGTTCAGGGCCACAACATGGCTGCACTGGTCAACACCACAGCTGTCTGTCTGATGTCTACATGATGTCCGCCTGACTGAACCCCAGGGGCTTTGTTAGGATCAGGTGACATTGTACAGTTGTACACACACACACACACACACACACACACACACACACACACACACACACACACACACACACACACACACACACACACACACACACACACACACACACACACACACACACACACACACACACACACACACACACACACCTTTTCCTTCTACTCATCTGCCATTTCCTCTCCTATGGAGTCCCTCTCCTTGCCTACTTCCTTTCACTGTCTTTGTCTTTGTAATAATGATCGCTCACTGTCCCCTTGACACTGCAGCGGCCTATAAAGGGACCTCCAATCTCAACAGGCAGAGGGACAAGGACTGAGGGGGTGTAATCATTCTTATAGAGGTGTGTGTGTGTGTGTGTGTGTGTGTGTGTGTGTGTGTGTGTGTGTGTGTGTGCGCACCGTTAACTAGTGCCTATGCTATGTCCATTTCCTGTTTGTGTGTGCATGTTTTTTTTGCATCCCTCAGCAAGGTGTTTCAACAATTTGTATTTATCTCTCTCCTTCCCTTTTAACCCTGCAAACACACCCACACACACACACACACACACACACACACACACACACACACACACACACACACACACACACACACACACACACACACACACACACACACACACACACACACACACACCATTTTCATCCAACCATTGCAACAACTGCAAACAATAATGTGGACTCTAGGTGACAGGCCTCTTTCTATCGTTTACCCGATTATCAATATGATATGTAAAATGATGAATTAATGTCATACCAACTTGTAGGCAAATAGATCTTGATTCTAAGCATTGATTTAATTTATTTAAATCTTGAAATGTGGTAAAGTGTAGTTAAAGTCTCTTTCAGCTTATTCCTCGGGAACACATAAAGCGTTGTGTGCATTACTATACTTGTGGGGACCTACATCTGTTTACACAGTCACGTGTGGGGACTCGCCTCCCTTATGGGGACAGAATGGAGGTCCCCATGAGGGGAATCATTAATTTTAGGGTGAAGACTTGGTTAGGTTTAGGATTAGGGTTAGGCATGTGTTGGTTATGGTTAAGGTTAGGATAAGTCTCCAGGAAATGCATGTAAGTCAATGTAATGTCCCCTGAAGTGATGTATACATGGTATGTGTGTGTGTGTGTGTGTGTGTGTGTGTGTGTGTGTGTGTGTGTGTGTGAGTGCTCATGTGTTTGAGTGTGTATGTATGTGTGTGTGTTTGTGTGTGTGTGTGTGTGTGTGTGTGTGTTGGTGTGGATTTGCAATTGGATTTGTATCATAACTAAAAGTGAGAACTAGCAGGTCATCACGGTTAATAAACAAAATAAGAGTAAGATGAGAATCGAACGGTGGACTTCCACTTCAAACTAAGGGAGGAACAGGAAAGACAAATGGAGAGAATCAAATACATGTGGACATTCAGATGAGCTAATGAACCAGTTAAGATGAGACAAAACAAAGAGAGGTAGAAAGAGAACAAAGTAGACAAACGCAGGACACAAATGGCAAAAAGGAAACAGTGAATATAATACGGGTAAACAAGATAACACCAAAAGCAGAGAGTCTGAGATTAGAGAGGAAGCAAGAGAAGGAGTAGGAGGTTAGAGGACACGGGAAAGGGGACAGCAGAGCCATTTCTTCTTCTTCCTCCTCCTTTAATTCATCATCTTCCTACTCTTATCAGACACACACACACACAACACACACACACACACACACACACACACACACACACACAAACACAACACACACACACACACACACAAACACACACACACACACACTCAAACACACACAAACACACACACACAACACACACACACACACACACACACACACACACACACACACACACACACACACACACACACACACACACACACACACACACACACACACACACACACTCAACAACACACACACACACACACTCAAACACACACACACACACACACACACACACACACAACACACACACACACACACACACTCAAACACACACACACACACACACACACACACACACACACACACACACACACACACTCAAACACACAAACACACACAAGGAGAAATGCAGCTCCTCGTTTCAAAGAGGAAACATGTCCAAGATTACATTACATTGCATTTAGCTGACGCTTTTATCCAAAGCGACTTACAATAAGTGCATTCGACCAACAAGATACAACCTTGAAGAAAACAGAATCATATAAGTACATCAGGTTTCATAGAGCCAAACATTTCAAGTGCTACTCAACTGGCTTTAGGTAAGCCAGTCCTTTATTAGTATATAAGTGCTTTGTTAATAGTTCTATCGCTCGAAGTGGAGTCGAAAGAGATGAGTTTTCAGTCTGGAAGGTGTGTAAGCTTTCTGCTGTCCTGATGTCAATGGGAGCTCATTCCACCATCTTGGAGCCAGGATAGCAAACCCACGATTCTGTGCTGATTTGAAGAAGTCCACCTGAGGACCTCAAGTTATCATCGATGTAACTGCTACTGCATCTGTGACATCCCTTCATCAACATGTCATTCAAAGCTTGAAGTATAAGTGCTGTTTCAGTGTCTTTTCATTTTGTCAATAAAAAAACGTAACATAAAAAGCTGCTGTGTCTCAATCCGAGTAGTCCTGAATTTACTATCTCGAGTGCAGAAGCCTGTGTTGATTTCAAAATACGAATGAAGTGCAATATATATATATATATATGTATGCCGTTAATAACTGTGCAATATACACCTGGCTGCTATATTTCAAAACTGTTCCAGGATGTGTATTTTGTCAATTGTGTATATATATATCTATACCGCTATGCTTGGACTGCTGCCCCTCTACATATCCACTTACATATCACACAAACAGTACAGCTATAGACTAAGATCTCAAAATTACATCACTCTGTCCGTCCCCTCAGTGCTTGGGAAAAAAGCCATATCATACTCTGCCCCCTCGACCTGGAACACACTTCAGCAGGAACTTAAGCTGACCACTTTGATACCCATCACGGATTTTAAACTCATTTTAAAAAAGCTGGAGAAATCATCTGTGGGTGTTTGCACCTGCTATCTGACTGTATATGGATTTTAATGACTACTTTTTTACGACGTTGTATTTTAGTGTTGCCTCTGTGTTTAGTGTCCTGTCTGTCTGTAACTGTGTGTGGTAGTGTTACCACTGACAGGTCTCTCTTGAAAATGAGACCTTGTGTCTCAATGAGATCTACACCTGTATAAATAAAGGCTAAAAACAAATATATTTTGTTTTTAATATATTTTTTGTATGTGTGCTTCTTACTAAGCTGTCTTTGGCTCTTTTCTTGCTGTAAAAAATCTGCACATTTCCCCTCTGTATGACGAATAAAGGTGTTCTGACTGGTTTGACCTTCCTCACACACCTGTGGCAGCCTTTCCTCTGCACTGGACATTTGAATGAAACTAAAGGGAGCTTTAGCTGTCAAATGAAACAGCTTGTGTTAACTACAACTTCCATCCCTCTCCTTTTCTCTGCATCTTATTCCCCACTTTCAAGTTGATGGATGCTTTAATAAGACTGGGGTTTCATGCTTTGCATTCAGCATATACTGTACCTTCATATAGATGCAGTGTAAAACTACATTAAATACTTTTTTTGCAAATGTATTGATTCGTAGCGTGGTGTTTTTTCTATCCAATTAAAATATGTATTGTGTAGGTTTACCTAACAATTAGAGAAATCAACTGACTACACAGAGCTGCTTATATGAGTGAGATGTATTACATGGTACAACCTTCTTCCTTAACGAGTATTACTGACCTGTGGTTCGTGTATTTTTAAATAACTAGTCCACTTGTTGTTTTAATTCAGCTCTCTGCACTCAACACACCTCAAGGATCATTAGAGGAATAAAGACAAGGTATGGGATCGATTTTTCTTTATGCAACAACTTCACAATTCGGTATTGTTTACATGCTGATGTCAAAGGTAGATATTCAGAGCAACTTCTTTCCCAAAAATAAATAATAATGAATTATTACAAAGAAAGTGACAGTGATATGAAAACACCTAAGGCATACGCTTATATTTTGGCTATTTTACATTCTGAGGTTCAGACTAACACTGAACTGACGGTACGATCATCCCTTGAGTTTTAATTTTGGGCTCTATAAAGGTAAGACAGCATGTGAGTGTGTGTGTGTGTGTGTGTGTGTGTGTGTGTGTGTGTGTGTGTGTGTGTGTGTGTGTGTGTGTGTGTGTGAGTATTGACAGAGCCATAAGAAGTCATCCTTACATAACAATAACTTATTTTGAGTTGCACATTGAAGACATTCACGTGTGTGTGTGTGTGTGTGTGTGTGTGTGTGTGTGTGTTTGTTTGTGTGTGTTTGAATGTGTAGGTGTATGTGTGCGTATGTGTGTGCGTGTGTGTTTGTGTGTGTGTGTGTGTTTGAATGTGTAGGTGTATGTGTGCGTGTGTATGTGTGTGTGTGCATGTGTGTTTGAATGTGTATGTGTATATGTGTGTGCGTGTGTGTGTATGTGTGTGTGTGTGTGTGTGTTTGAATGTGTAGGTGTATGCGTGCGTGTGTGTGTGCGTGTGTGTTTGTGTGTGTGTGTGTGTGTTTGAATGTGTAGGTGTATGTGTGTGTGTGTGCATGTGTGTGCGTATGTGTTTGTGTGTGTGTTTGAATGTGTAGGTGTATGTGTGCGTGTGTGTGTGTATGTGTGTGTGTGTGTATGTGTAGGTGTATGTGTGCGTGTGTGTGTGTGTGTATGTGTGTGTGTGTATGTTTGAATGTGTATGTGTGCGTGTGTGTGTGTTTGTGTGTGTACTGTATGTGTGTGTGTTAGTTCATTAGATGTTCTGACCTTTAAAATGTTTCCCTGTAGTAACAATTGCATAGGGAAATATTATTTAGCTGTTTATATAATTGTTATATTTGTTTTGACACGCGCAATGTAGAATAGCACATTGGACAAATATAGGAGGACAATCTTTCATATTTATTAAATCTAACCTTCAAGCATTTCCAAGTGATAAAAACATGCTTACAGACGGTATATCTGCAGCATGATTTTCCTTTGCTTTAAAACATTTGACAATTAACGATGTAAACAATGAATTCCTGAATGAATCTCAATGTCTCACTTTCAGTCCGTTGTTGCCGTGTATTTTCATAGTGACATTAATGTTCCCTTCTGCTGATCAATGATATGTATTTTATGATCCGATGACTATTGTGGTTTTCAGTGAAAAGTAAAGGAGTCTAAACATCACGTAGATGTCAGGCTTTTTAAACAGCTTTAACATGAATAGGAATGTGTGACACTAAGACACAACGATGATTTAAGTAGTGTTAGAAATTAAAATCAATATTTAATGATAAAACATACAGTAATTTTATAACTGTTTTATTGTGAAAATACTTCCGGTTAGCTTTCGTCTATGGTTAAAGTTTATTTTGAAAAGCTATTCCAGAAAGGATCTCCGAAATACCAACAGTAGCTTGACTTCAGGCTTTACGGAAAACACGATTTACAGCCGTTAAAATGTATTAAATCAAAAGTCATGAAAGAGATAAGGAGCAGAAAAGGCGTGTGGAAGTAAGCAATGAATGTAAATGTCGAAATCCTCTGTTATGTGCGATATCGGGCATCGGTGAAAGGAGGGCGGAAGATTACGTCACAGCCCCAGAGAGGAGGAGCTAAGGGGGATGCAGAGGAAGCTGCAGCCTTTCTCTCCTCACTACCTTCTGTCTGATTCATTACCACGCCATTTTAATTAAAGTACCCATTTGAAACTTATGCCAGAGACTCCATTGGTCTCATTTATCCTAAGCTTCTCTCCTGGAAGCGAGAATAACGAATACCTTAATAGTAGCCAAACATCGATCCAATTTGGACATTTTTCAGGAGCTAGTGTTCAACCCAACTTTGATTTGAAAACATTGTGTGACTCCGAGACGTTGTGCAGGTGGTTTATGATGAAATACCTGAAGATCACATCCCTAACAATCTCAGCTGTAGGCCTACTTTGTGTTTACTGCTTACTCAAAATAAGCAATATAGTGTTGTAGCTGTGTTGGTAAAAAAGCATTTTGTCTCCTTATATTTAAACTGTACTCTAATTGTCTTGAATTGGGCTACTTCTTCCATATTTCTTATATTTAACCACATTAGGTTTTTTTAGAAAGGCAATTACCGGAAGTGTCTAATGGACATTAACGTCAAACTGTAAGTGATTTTTAAGCTTTTGAGGTTAATTACCTTCACAGTTATTGCTGATGATAATGGTGCATTGCTACTTTTTCATTTAAACCATTTAAAGTAACAAGAAAACTTAAAGGTGAAGCTTTTATTTCTCGAGTTTGTTTTCTCAAACTGCTGCTGGAGTTTGGCCTGAGGGCTGTCAGATTGAAAATGAGAGTTTCTGTCAAACGGTCTAATGTGGTGTTGGAGGCAAACTATCACAAATACAACTGATAACAATCCAATCGACTGAAGAGAAAAGCTCACTTATCTTCCCTTCTGTCCACTCATTCCATTATAAGTTGAACTTGTGTGTTTGTGTTTCTGTGTGGACAGCAAGAAGAAGGGAGATGAACAGACAAGATACTGGGAGACGCTGAAAAAAGTTTTAAAAGCTTTTTCCCTGTCGTCTCCAATTGTGTGACCACTCCTTAGCCATGATGTAGTTTCCATACTAATGCTACCACAACAACATGTTACTATATTACACTTTTTAACAGGGATAGGCAGCCTCATAAGACTTTTCTACAAGAGAGAGCTCAATGGAAGAAAATGTGTCATATTGACCAGGAAGAGAAACTAGCAAATCAGGTTCCCAAATACCGTTGTAGAGAACAACAACATGACCTGATATCTAAAACAGCAAGGCTAGTGTTCTTGCTCGATGAAAACTGGTCACCGTGTCCTGGTAGAAGCGGACCAATGAGTCTACGGAGGCGTGTGGCGCAGTGGGTTAGTGCGTTAGTGATCGGATCAGGGGGACAGGTTCAAACCCCACTGCAGTCAGCATGTCGTTGTGTCCCTGAGACACTTCACCCCAAAGTGCTCCTGTGGGGATTGTCCACAGTATTGAGTATGAAAGTCGCTTTGTATAAAAGCGTCTAACATGTAATGTAATGTAATGTCTACCGTTTGAGAAAAGGATGGCTTTCGCATCGAAGTACCAAAAACACCAGATGACTCGTGCTAACACTGATTGCCGTGCATTGACAAGTTGCAATCACAACAATGACACATCACTGTCTTTTAGCTCTGTTTTTGGTCTCTCTCACAACCTGTTGGATTTTAGAGGGAAAAGGGCAACGTCTTTTGTATTCAGATTCATCCATCGTTTAAAAGCCTATACAAGTTAAATCCTCGTCAGAAGAGATCTGATTGGTTATGAGATTGCATTTCAGCCAATGTGTTCTCCCCTTTTTTGCTCTTCACACCGACTGTGTATCCAAAGCATGCTCAAACATGATTGGTTAACTACATTGATTCCAATACTGACATGTTGTGCTGTTGCCGACAGATTCTGCCTTCATATGCATCTGGTTATAGAGATAAGGTGTCTGTAAACTCCTGAGGGGAATATGTGGCACTCTGACTGCTTCAGGCTCCACGACGTCCACCTGTTAGACTCCGTCAGTGTGCGGTTTGACAATGAGCAGGTAGTCAGTTGCTTTTAAAGCTTTTTTAATTGAAAACAGCTGCAGCCAATAGCACGATCCAAGACGCGCCGCTCATTATTAAGCAGAATTGCTCCTGTGAGTGTTTTTATACAAGGTTTAATAGCCTCTGTCCACATTGTTTCTTCTTCTTTTTCAATTGTTCCGACAAATTGAAAATATTTGCACCTTTGAGGAAAGCAACTGTGACGTGGCTGTAGAAACTGGAGGATACGCTTCCATCATGAAACTGTCATAACAAAGACTGAAAAGCCCATTTGTCTGAGCAAATCGGCATGGCAGACACTGAGTGTTTTATTTGTATCTCCATGCGCGTATCGTCCTCCGCGCTCCACAGCTGTCAGGTTGAGTGTTTAAGCTCATTGAAACAGCCTAAGAGCAAACATCTTCCAGTTTATGTTCATGATGAAAAAAACAATATCAAACAAATATCACTCACATAGATAATAAAAGGCAACGGGGCAAAACAAGTCAGGAGTTATGAAAGCGGTGATATGTTGTCAGGATATCGTTGTCATAAAAACATTTTAAGGAATATTGGGAGTGTTTTTCGATTGATCGCTGGGAGGAGGCTCTCACCAGCTCCTACCAGGCAAAGGAGCTTGTGCACACAGGGTGTAAGGTCGTATATAAGCAAATGTGAGCGTTTATGTGTGCGGGTAGACAAGCACTACAAGTCGGTGAAATGAGTTTCCTCAAGTCCATTGAGGACCTTCTGTAAAGACCTGATTCGTAACGACAGCTGAGCCTTCCTGTCCACAGCAAAAGACCATGGCTAATTTTACTAGATCTTCTTTTACCAGGAAAACATATGTTGTGTATTTGCTTTGATGTTCCTACAGTAGCCTGCCTTTAAAGGAGCCCTACTTTTGCAAATGTTCAGGTTCATATCAGTACGTACTGTCTCTACTGTGACATGTCTCCAGGCGTTAATGTTCAAAAAGCTCTTTATTTATCTCATGCTACCCTCTGTCTGATACCAGAGCCCAGTCTGCTCTGATTGGTTAGCTGGCTGTCTCTGTTGTGATTGGTCGACCTCTTAGAGATGTCCCGCCCCTTAGTCTATCACGTACAATGTGTTGGAGCGCTAGCCAATAGAAGCGCGAGTGTTACAGAGGGATGTCACTGTGTCAGGAAGTAAAGAAAGGAGTCGAATTAAAGCGTTTCAGGCAGGAACACAGGGGTCTAAGCCTTTGCAGACCATTTACATGCACACAATCCTATATAAAACACTACAGGAAAGGGAACGCTTCAAAAAGGATAACAGGGCCTCTTTAATACAAACAACACTAGCTCTGTTAAATATCCCCTGATCTGTTGCCATGGCATTTACCCCCCCTCCCCCACCCTCCCCACCCCTGCAGCCAAACAACGCTCTCAGGGACTATCTGCCCATTCATCTGGGGAAAGTGTATCAGTGCTCGTGTGTTTTTCAGTGTATCTTCTCGCCCTAATCGTGCGCTGAAAATTGTAATTTTCCCAAAAATGCACTGACAGAAAAAGTATTGCAAACACGCTTCAAAGACAGGATTATCGCTGAGAGCCTGGAGAGGAGTTAATGTCCCAGCCGTGTTGTGTGCAGACATTAAATTCACACACACTCCCACAGTAGCTCCGTGGAAATGAGATCAATACATCTCAAAAGTTTGGGTGTGTTTGATGTTAGACAATTAAATGTGTGTAGCTCACTCTCTTGTGTGTGAGTCTGGTTTCTGCACACTTGTATAGTTCATCATGGAGTCTGTGATTCCACTTGCCGTCATTATTGTTTGTAACTTTGCCCCTTGGCGTTAAGGCACATAAGAACCCTCGACACAGCACGCTGCCAAGTACTGCCACAGTGACTTTGTACTTCTTACATGTACTCATTTTAAAGTGTAGAGCAGAGGAGTAAAACTTTTACCTTTCATTTTTTCTTTTAGATTCAGCGACTTTAATTCCTCTGAATCTTAAAATCAGTCCCTCGTCTGGGAGAGTTGTTACTGCTCTGCGAAAAAGTTCCCTTCTTAAGAAATAATTCAGGCTAGAAAGTACTAGACGTCGCTTGAATCATTTATTTTCCTGATAAAAAATGAATCGCTGTTCGGTCTTGATTTAAGATCCCACAACTTGCACATTTCATCCGTAGATCAGAACCATGTGAATGTATCTAAAACCACCGGCATGTGTTGATACTTCTAAAAAACACAGAGTGAAAGATTGAATAGACGCCAGAGGATCAGGGTTCAATGGCAGCCACTGAGCTGCTGCCAGGGTCTCGTTTACTGCTGTTTATCAGCAGCCCGCTAACATCTCGTCCTGCGGGACGTTGATGGCTCGACGCCAAAGAAATCCAGGTCATGAATCACCCTGTTAGTGACGGAGCAACACAGATTGCACACGGCTACATGTGAAGCCACACCTGGCACATGTTCGTCCTCCATCACATCTGTGACAGGAAGAGGTGGGAAGTAGTGGAGTACAAATACTTTGTTACTGTACTTACATTTTTCTGGTATCAGTACTTTACTCCACTACTTATTTTTCTGACGACTTTTTACTTTCTACTTCTTACATGTTGAACAGAAATACCTGTACTTTCTACTTCTTACATGTTGAACACAAATACCTGTACTTTCTACTTCTTACATGTTGAACACAAATACCTGTACTTTCTACTTCTTACATGTTGAACCCAAATACCTGTACTTTCTACTTCTTACATGTTGAACTCAAATACCTGTACTTTCTACTTCTAACATGTTGAACCCAAATACCTGTACTTTCTACTTCTTACATGTTGAACCCAAATACCTGTACTTTCTACTTCTTACATGTTGAACACAAATACCTGTACTTTCTACTTCTCATATGTTGAACCCAAATACCTGTACTTTCTACTTCTTACATGTTGAACACAAATACCTGTACTTTCTACTTCTTACATGTTGAACCCAAATACCTGTACTTTCTACTTCTCATATGTTGAACCCAAATACCTGTACTTTCTACTTCTTACATGTTGAACACAAATACCTGTACTTTCTACTTCTTACATGTTGAACACAAATACCTGTACTTTCTACTTCTCACATGTTGAACCCAAATACCTGTACTTTCTACTTCTCACATGTTGAACTCAAATACCTGTACTTTCTACTTCTTACATGTTGAACACAAATACCTGTACTTTCTACTTCTCATATGTTGAACCCAAATACCTGTACTTTCTACTTCTTACATGTTGAACACAAATACCTGTACTTTCTACTTCTTACATGTTGAACACAAATACCTGTACTTTCTACTTCTTACATGTTGAACACAAATACATGTACTTTCTACTTCTTACATGTTGAACTCAAATACCTGTACTTTCTACTTCTTACATGTTGAACACAAATACATGTACTTTCTACTTCTTACATGTTGAACTCAAATACCTGTACTTTCTACTTCTTACATGTTGAACACAAATACCTGTACTTTCTACTTCTTACATGTTGAACACAAATACCTGTACTTTCTACTTCTTACATGTTGAACACAAATACATGTACTTTCTACTTCTTACATGTTGAACACAAATACCTGTACTTTCTACTTCTTACATGTTGAACACAAATACCTGTACTTTCTACTTCTTACATGTTGAACACAAATACCTGTACTTTCTACTTCTTACATGTTGAACTCAAATACCTGTACTTTCTACTTCTCTCATTTTCCAAACAGCTGGTTCCTTTAGTCTGAATGTGTGTTTGGTGCGTGATCATTATTCGTTAGAGTCATTGCGTGCCTATTGATTTGAACACGATCCGTGTATCCATCATTTCCTGGTCTTCTCTAAAGAAGAGGGACCAATGGAAACGTTGTCATGTTGCCGTTGTTCAGCATGGAAACATTCATTAGCTAACAATGACATTATTGTTCTATTCATATAAAGGGAGGTCAGGTACTCTTTAAAGCAGCTGCTAGTTATGGGTACTTTTTACTGAAGTACATTTCAAAGCCTCTTTACTTTGACTTGAGTAAAGAAGTTTAGTCAGTACTTCTACTTTTACCGGAGTATTTTTAAACACCAGTATCTGTACTTCCACTTAAGTAAAGGATGTGTGTACTTCTGCCCTCTCTGACAGGTGTAAATAACATGTCCAGTTTTCCCAAGCGCTGTTTGTGTTGCTGTAGCACTCACCGCAGACACTTGTCTTTGCATTACTCTACTCCTTGTTAAGGCTGCCATGACTGCTTTCTGATGTGCTAAGAGCCGTGTTGGCTGTGTCACGGTGTTCTTGGTAAAGTGCCGTTGATCACACCAGCTAAACTTGAGAGACCAATTCCTCCGGGAGGAAGGTGAGGAAGAGATTCAGAGGGAGAGGGTCACAACAGGAAGGAAGAGAGATCCAGAAATATAGAAAGGCAGGTGTAAAAAGTGATAAGCACAGAGAGAACAATAAACTACCACACACTCGGAGGTGAGAGCAGACACTGAAGTAAAGCCCTGTAAATAAGCCCACCTGTGTTCCTGTCCACACACACAGCTCTGACTTCATGCTGCATCCGTGTGCCCAGGCTGTAAAATACAGCCAGGCGCTCATTGTACAAACTTAAGCAGTCGAGCACGAACAATTGCATCTGTGTTTCTGGCTGTTGCTCAGTCAGAGCGGCCTGGAATCACTGAATGAATGTGATTCCAGGCAGTGGCGCCGGATTCATTTCAGAAGTGGGGGGTCCAAAAAGTGCGTGTGTATGTGACATACTTGCCAACCCTCCCGATTTTCGCGGGATCGAGACTCCCGTTTTCCTCCCGGGGTCATATTTATCCCGCATTTCTCCCGATTTCTGACTTAATCTGATTTGAACATAACGCACCAAATATTACTGTTTCCACTCGGACTTCAATACAGCTACACCATTATTTGGTTTCTACGGTAACGTGTCTCTTTAGTAGCGCGAGCAAATGAAAGTCTGAGAGGGTCTTCAGGAGGAAGATAGTCAGAGAAAACAGAACAAGAATGGACAACTCAACCCTCTGCTCACTCCTTTCCTGTACATTAAACTATACAGACCAGCCCACACATCATTCCATCTCTTCTTTGTTCCTGCTACGCTCTTGTTTGACAAGCTGAATGTTGACTGGTGTTTGACTGAAGTAAGCTCTGTGAAAAGTTCCAGTTATTAACTCGGTATTTACAAAGCTGTTATCTCCACATTTGGAGAAAGTTACAAGCCGTTTGACAGCAGCACATCTGCATATTTCACAGAAGGCTCGTTTAGTGGTTTTGCAAATAATTAACCACTCTCTGTTTTTGTACCATTCTGCATTGAAGTAGGCCTACCTTCTCTTTGCCCAAATAAGCTTTTATTTGCCCGTCACAATGTCCCGACAACAAACCTCCATGCAGTCGGAACCAGCCTGTTTCGGTTCAACGATGCCGGCGGCGGCTGTTTTGACAGCCTCTGCGGCCGCAGAGCTGCTGCTGGGGTTCATCTGGCTGCGCTGGTTCTATGGTTGAAGGACCAGGCTCCGGAGGTGGTTCTATGGTTTAAGGACCAGACTCCGGAGTTGTGGATGTCAGGGATGTGACATTCAAGTTGTTGAATTTCAGCTTAGTTTGACTATATATTGTTTTCTTATGCGCCGGTTCTTCTGACATGTTTGCAAGTGTATCTATCTAGGTTAACGGCTGACACACACTGAACAACGTAACACATAACGTAAACAACGTAACAAATAAACACATCTAAGCTTTGTTATTGGTTGTAATGTACATGGATACATTTGAATGGTGTGACAATGTCCTATTTGATTGGATTAAAATGTACATATTCTTCCTGTTATGTCTGCCTGCTGTATTTTACCTAATGCAAAGTGACCTGCTCCATCGAAATCAGTCGCATTGATCCGAAGACACATTTTGAGTTGTATACACTGCTGGAAAGAGGAGATTCCTAGCTTTCTAATGATATCAGGATTGTTGTTGTTCTCCAAATATTAAGCTAAATATGTCACATTATATAATGACTGTCACCGAGTCATCATTTTGAGAAAAATGCCTTCAAAGTTTCCTCTTCTCTGGATCGATCTGATTGATTATTAGCAAATGATCAAAGTAGTAACGGAGGGAAGATATTTTCGTTTGGATTACTGGTCTGGGGGAAGCTCGCGAGTGTGTGTGTGTGTGTGTGTGTGTGTGTGTGTGTGTGTGTGTGTGTATTGTGTTTGTTTCCCGGGGAAAACCCTCACGAGAAACACCGGCTGTTGTTATGCTTGCTGTGACGTCAAGTTACTCCGTTCTCCGCTTGTAATTATGCCGAAGCTTCAAAGTTGTATTTATTATCTGAATTTGCCGAAACAAGTTTAATATTCTGAAAGCCAAGACTTTGTTTATTTGAAATCAGATGAAAACAAACTGTAACGGACCCTGCGGTGTTATCTATGATTACTATGCCTTACATTCATAATGTCAGCGGAGGGAGGGGAAGCGGCGCTGTGGAAGAGCAGAGTGGCGAGTGAGAGCTGTCATCTTCCCTTTACAAGCTTAAAAAATGCCTGTAGCTAATGAGATTGAATATAACAATACAAAATAACAAAGATATACACAGCTAGATCAGATGGCGTTCTGTAGAGGGGAATTATTGAAACGGGATTTGTACAGTGTTCCGCGGCATCCGCTGCTGTGAAAATGTGGGGCAGGGCTGTAAAGTGGGGGGGGGGGGCAATGGCCCCCTGGCCCCCCCGCTTCCGGCGCCCTTGATTCCAGGATTCCATTAAGGGCATATTTCAGATATTATTCCATATTCATAGCTACTCAACTTTCAGATTGGCTGTTAATGGAGCTGTACTTCAGTCTGATTACTTCTCTTCTGTCTACTGACATATGACTTAAGTGTCGAGTCTATAGAAAGCTTGAGCATACACTTGAGAAAGGTGAGAAGTCACATAAATAACGGTAAAGCCGTGTGTGTATTTATGACAAATCTGACTTTTTAGATAACCCCACTTGTGTGTATGCCTGTGTTTGCCCAAATGAGCAATGGGTGTTTCATTGTAATTTTAAAGCATCATTGTATCTCATTGTCTAATGAACTGTCATGCCTTAATATAATCACTGTAACAAATGAGATCATGTTTGGGATGACAGGTAGCCTCCATTTCTCACAAGTGGTTCGATTAGCACTAATGTTTCTCGAAATTAAAACCACGTTTCCATTAAACCCCTGTTGCTTCCTGACGCTATAAAGCCCTAACCCTCCAGTGTTACTTTCTTTTTTGAAGGTAACAAATAGTGTGTATTAAACACTTTGGACTCTGCTGCATTGCTTTTTGAAAGTCCCGCACTTTCTAGAAGAAGTGCAATATTAAATTGCTGGGATACCCCTTTAAAGGATGGCTGCTTTCAATGTGTACCTCTGGGGTAGCATGCAATGCATAAGGAACCTCTAATGGTGCAATGCTACATCTGTGTAATGTCTTATCAATAATCAAACAGGTAGTTCTTCCCTCTTCAAAATCAGCTGGTTACAGGCACAATTAATCTACTTTATGGTTAGCATCAAGGTAGAGTAATGACTCATTGTTGCCAAAGTCAATTTGCAATTACAAAAAGTGCATATTAAAAGTGATTATGACTTTAACAAACGTAAGCAGTCGTGCACAAATAATTGCATCTGTGTTTCTGGCTGTTGCTCAGTCAGAAATGCATGGAATCACTGCATGAATGTGATTGGTCCCACCTTGCCAGCCAGGTTTGCAGACGGGCTTGACGTTGATGTGGACCGGCACGCTGTGCAGCGCTCTCTTCTGCCCGCAGTCCCACGCCGTCACCTGGATCTCAAACTGCTGCTGCCGGTCGAAACTCAGCTTCTCCGTGTTCCTGATGTTACCTAGTGTGGAGAACAGAGGCTCAAAGTCAACTCAAATAGATTTGTTTTAATTTAAAGGTCACCTATTATGCAAAATCCACTTTTTCATATATTTTATTCAGAGGTGGGAAGTAGTGGAGTACAAATACTTCGTTACTGTACTTAAGTACATTTTTCTGGTATCAGTACTTTACTCCACGACTTATTTTTCTGACGACTTTTTACTTTGACTTCTTACATGTTGAACACAAATACCTGTACTTTCTACTTCTTACATGTTGAACCCAAATACCTGTACTTTCTACTTCTTACATGTTGAACCCAAATACCTGTACTTTCTACTTCTTACATGTTGAACACAAATACCTGTACTTTCTACTTCTTACATGTTGAACACAAATACCTGTACTTTCTACTTCTCACATGTTGAACACAAATACCTGTACTTTCTACTTCTTACATGTTGAACACAAATACCTGTACTTTCTACTACTCACATGTTGAACACAAATACCTGTACTTTCTACTTCTCACATGTTGAACACAAATACCTGTACTTTCTACTTCTTACATGTTGACACAAATACCTGTACTTTCTACTTCTTACATGTTGAACACAAATACCTGTACTTTCTACTTCTTACACGTTGAACACAAATACCTGTACTTTCTACTTCTTACATGTTGAACTCAAATACCTGTACTTTCTACTTCTTACATGTTGAACACAAATACCTGTACTTTCCACTTCTTACATGTTGAACACAAATACCTGTACTTTCTACTTCTTACATGTTGAACTCAAATACCTGTACTTTCTACTTCTTACATGTTAAACACAAATACCTGTACTTTCTACTTCTCTCATTTTCCAAACAGCTGGTTCCTTTAGTTTGAATGTGTGTTTGATGCGTGATCATTATTCTTTAGAGTCATTGCGTGCCTATTGATTTGAACACGATCCGTGTATCCATCATTTCCTGGTCTTCTCTAAAGAAGAGGGACCAATGGAAACGTTGTCATGTTGCCGTTGTTCAGCATGGAAACATTCATTAGCTAACAACGACATTATTGTTCTATTCATATAAAGGGAGGTCAGGTACTCTTTAAAACAGCTACTAGTTATGGGTACTTTTTACTGAAGTACATTTCAAAGCCTCTTTACTTTGACTTGAGTAAAGAAGTTTAGTCAGTACTTCTACTTTCACCGGAGTATTTTTAAACACGAGTATCTGTACTTCTACTTGATTAAAGGATGTGTGTACTTTTGCCATCTCTGCTTGTATACATCAACATGTGTCCCCTCTTCTTCGTGTCTCTTCTACATCAACATGTGTCCCCACTTGTTCACGTCTCTTCTACATCAACATGTGTCCCCTCTTCTTCATATCTCTTCTTCATCAACATGTGTCCCCACTTGTTCACGTCTCTTCTACATCAACATGTGTCCCCTCTTCTTCATGTCTCTTCTACATCAACATGTGTCCCCTCTTCTTCATATCTCTTCTACATCAACATGTGTCCCCTCTTCTTTATGTCTCTTCTACATCAACATGTGTCCCCTCTTCTTCATATCTCTTCTTCATCAACATGTGTCCCCTCTTCTTCATGTCTCTTCTACATCAACATGTGTCCCCTCTTCTTCATGTCTCTTCTTCATCAACATGTGTCCCCTCTTCTTCATGTCTCTTCTACATCAACATGTGTCCCCTCTTCTCCATGTCTCTTCTACATCAACATGTGTCCCCTCTTCTTCATGTCTCTTCTACATCAACATGTGTCCCCTCTTCTTCGTGTCTCTTCTACATCAACATGTGTCCCCTCTGTGGAAAGAGACTCTGAAAGTTTCAGGAACAAAGATTCTCTCTCTTTTTGATCCATTTCTATAAAAACCTGTCTGAAAATGAGCTGATCAGATTTTGGCCACTTTATGATGTCATAACGATGTTTTGTCTTGTGTAACCATTAGCCAATCAGCAACCAAGGTAACCCCCCCCCCCCCCCTTATCACCTGAATCTCCTCCTAGAGCACCATTGAGTTCTTTGTAACCAAATGTCTCTCAGAGGGGCGTGGGGAGGGGCTCCTTATTTTCATCTGAAGTAACAGACAGAGAATCAGCACTTTGGAAACAGGACTGAAACAGAGGGGATTATGAGTAATGCTGCAATGATCTGTTTGGTGTTTCAGCCAATCAGAGACATGTTTGTATATATCTGAGATCTATAATAAAGTAATGAAAAACACTATAATAGGGGACCTTTAAAAGTGTTCATTTATTGTCGACAGTCATCGTTGTGTCAAACTGCCTCCAAACGAAGCAGTTCTTCGGTTCAGTTATCTCTACACCTGAAATTAATTTAGGCAATTAAGGTGAATATGATTAGTCTCATTAAAGGGGGGTGGGAGGGTACTTATCTGAGGCACTTTTTTTCACAGAAGACAGTAGAAAAAGCGCAGGTGCACATAATGATGAAATCTAGCTAGCTGCTTCAGTTTCAGAAGTAACTCCTTTCTGGCTGAGTTAGGAGACGTTTTATAATCCGTTAGCATATATTAAAACATTGACAGTCTTTCAGGCATATTAATTTGATGGATATACATATTCTATACTCCATATGTTATTTATTGTGTTGTTTTGACTCTAAAATACATTCCCTTAAGTCTGGAATAAGGTCATAAGTACAGAACTTTATTTGCATAGTGCAGTCAAAGTTAGGAGAAGTAGTTCAGGAAGGTCATTAGAAAAAAATCGACACTTTATTTCTGTAATAAATACCATAAACTTAGATCAGGTGATGAGAAATAGTGTGTTACTGTTAGCAGAAGTTTGGAGAGAGTCGTAATAGAGTCATACAACGGATGCGTATAGGCTCTTACAGCTAAACAAGTTTTATATTTGATTGCAGTCATAAGCAATGAGCACCAGATATGATTCCATATTCATAGCTACTCAACTTCCAGATTGGCCGTTAATGGAGCTGTACTTCAGTCTGATGACTTCTCTTCTGTCTACTGACATTTGACTTAAGTGTCGAGTCTATAGAAAGCTTGAGCATACACTTGAGAAAGGTGAGAAGTCACTTAAATAACGGTGAAGCCGTGTGTGTATTTATGACAAATCTGACTTTTTAGATAACCCTACTTGTGTGTATGCCTGTGTTTGCCCAAATGAGCAATGGGTGTTTCATTGTAATTTTAAAGCATCATTGTATCTCATTGTCTAATGAACTGTCATGCCTTAATATAATCACTGTAACAAATGAGATCATGTTTGGGATGACAGGGAGCCTCCATTTCTCACAAGTGGTTCGATTAGCACTAATGTTTCTCGAAATTAAAATCACGTTTCCATTAAACCCCTGTTGCTTCCTGACGCTATAAAGCCCTCACCTCCACAGTGTTACTTTCTTTTTTGAAGGTAACAAATAGTGTGTATTAAAAGCAGTGTTGGGACTAACTGTTACTGTAACGCCGTTACTTTTGGCAGTAACTATTACTCTAACGCATTACTTTTTAAATTCAGTAACTCAGTTACCGTTACTACATGGTGCGTTACTCCGTTAGTTTTTTTTATATAGTCAACAGCCAGGCGAACAGAGATGAGAACTGTACTTAAGTACAGTACTTGAGTAAATGTACTTAGATACTTCCTGTGTCACATGCGGAGACGGGCTGTGGGCGTGTTTGTGTTGTTTACTAACAAGACTATCATGGCGGCGGTGGCGGAGCTCAAGTCTAGTTTCTCCACCTGGAGATATTCTCACTATTTCACTTTTGTCGAGCACAAAGAAAAGAACGTTTTAGTTAAATGTAAGTTGTGTCCTGGCGGGTCAAAGATCCTATCTACTGCCCAAACCAGTCATTCAAATCTCTTAAAACATCTGCAAAAACAACATGCTGGGACGAAGCTAGTAGCTAAGACCACAGAGACTCAGCCGACGCCACTCCACCTCCACCTAAGCAACAGCGGCTGGATTTTAACCAAGGGACTGCTAGCCAGGGAAAAGTCGATAAAGCCATTGCACGGTATGTTGTAGAACACATGCAGGCTATTGCTACAGTGGAGTCACCCGCTTTCAGGGAGCTAGTTAGCATGATAGCATGTCCGGGTGGCACACGGCATATGGGACGGAAATCTTTTTCCAACTACCTGGAGAAAGAATATACAAAAATGGAAAGCCAGCTAATATCGAAGCAATCCAGATTGCATATAATGCATGTCAAGTTGATCAACAGATTGTATTATTCTCCAATGCAATAACAGTACTGAAATGAAGGCTAAGGGCATTAATGGGAACCCTCTTGTAAAGTAACTAAAACGTTACTTGCCACAGTAACGCATTACTTTTGGGTATAGGTAACTAGTGAAGTAACGGAGTTACTTTTGAAATGAAGTAACTACTAATGTAACTAGTTACTGGTTTTCAGTAGGCAAGGCAAGGCAAGGCAAGGCAAGTTTATTTATATAGCACTTTTCAACACAAGGCAATTCAAAGTGCTTTACAAAAAATGAAAGAGATTAAGAAAATGGCATTTAAAATCAGTCATTAAAAAGAAAAGCTAATAAAATAAACATTAAAAGAAAAAATACATGGATAAAAGTTACAGTGCAGTCAATTAAACATTAAAAGAAAAAAAAAGTACATGGATAAAAGTTACAGTGCAGTCTAAGATATGAATAGTTCAATTAAAAGCAGCGACAAAAAGAAAAGTCTTCAGCCTGGATTTAAAAGTAGTCAGAGTTGCAGCGGACCTGCAGGTTTCTGGGAGTTTGTTCCAGATATTTGGAGCATAATAACTGAACGCTGCTTCTCCATGTTTAGTTCTGACTCTGGGGACAGAAAGCTGACCAGTCCCTGAAGACCTGAGAGATCTGGATGGTTCATAATTTAGCAGGAGGTCAGAAATGTATTTTGGGCCTAAACCATTCAGTGCTTTATAAACCAGCAGCAGTATTTTGAAATGTATTCTTTGACACACAGGAAGCCAGTGTAAAGACTTCAGAACTGGAGTGATGTGATCCACTTTCTTGGTGTTAGTGAGGACTCGAGCAGCGGCGTTCTGAATCAGCTGCAGCTTCCTAATAGATTTTTTAGTGAGACCTGTGAAGACACCATTGCAGTAGTCGAGTCTACTGAAGATAAAAGCATGGACAAGTTTTTCCAAATCCTGCTGTGACATTAGTCTTTTAATCCTAGATATATTCTTTAGGTGATAGTAGGCTGATTTAGTAACAGTTTTAATGTGACTGTTGAAACTCAGGTCAGAGTCCATGACTACACCTAGATTTCTGGCTTTATCTGTTGTTTTGAACATTGCACACTGAAGCTCAGTGCTAACTTTTATACGTTCTGACTTGGCTCCAAAAACCATTACCTCAGTTTTATCTTTGTTTAATTGGAGAAAGTTCTGACACATCCAGTCATTGATTTGTTCAATGCACTTACTCAGTGTTTTAACTGGAGAATAGTCTCCTGGTGAAATTGTTACGTACATTTGTGTGTCATCTGCATAGCTATGGTAACTTATTTTGTTGTTCTTCATTATCTGAGCCAGTGGTAGCATGTAGATGTTAAAGAGAAGAGGCCCCAAGATGGAGCCTTGAGGAACCCCACATGTCATATTCGTCAACTCAGATGTGTATTTACCTATAGAAACAAAGTTGTTTCTGTCCTTTAAGTAGGATTCAAACCAATTCAGAACTGTTTCCGAAAGTCCCACCCAGTTTTCCAGTCGGTCTAGTAATATGCTAGTGGTCAACAGTGTCAAACGCAGCACTGAGATCTAATAATACTCACACTGAAGTTCTGCCACTGTCTGTGTTTAAGTGGATGTCATTAAAGACCTTTACAGTAACTAGCACAACACTGATTAAAAGTGGTTGTGCCCCAACAACTTCTTCCCCAATTGAAGTGTATCTTCAGTCACTAAAAATGTGGTTGTTCTTTTAAACAAAACCTGTGTTCACAAACTAGGCAAGGATAGTCTTTAGGGGGTCGGGGTTTGGCAGGCAACACTTTTGAATTATCTGAAGTGTAGAAGGACTTATAAGTTGGAACTCTTCGGACGCTGCTGCATTGATTTGTTTGACGTTCGGAAATTGATGGAAGTACAATATTAAATTAGTGGAATACCCCTGCTTTCAATGTGTACGTGTGGGGTAGCATGCAATGTATAAGGAACTTGTGAAATAAGTGAAAAACCGTATCAATAATTAAACAGGTAGTGCTTCCCTAATACTCAGCTGGTTACAATAAAACATCTTCTACTTTTTGTTCAGCATCAAGGTAGAGTAATGACTCATTGTTGCCAATGTCAATCTGCGATTTTCTTTTTTTAAATATGTCCAGTCTGACATAATCACATTAAGGAGGAGACAAAGTGCCACTTCAAACCCATTGAGTATATTAAAGAGTATATATTATTACATGTTTCAGGTTCAAATTTGTATTTTGTGCTTTAATGTTCAAAAAGCTCTTTATCTTTCTCATACTGTCTGTGCTGCAGCACCTCTTTTCACCCTCTGTCTGAAACCAGAGCCCAGTCTGCTCTGACTGGTTAGCTGGCCGGCTCTGTTGTGAGTCTTCAACTGCTTAGAGATGTCCCGCCCCTTGGCCTATAATGTTACAGAAGTAAACAAAGGCGTCCAATCGAGGCGTTTCGGTGAGGGGAGGGGGGGGGGGGGGGAGTGTGTGGGAGAGAAACTGCCTCTGGAGGGAACTTTGGGATTTTAGTCTTTGCAGACCATTTACATGCACTAAACCTTTATAACTCACAGGAAAGGGAAACCCCCCAAACACATAACAGAGATTTAACGATTCAACTTGGGTCCACAGTGTAGCCTGCCTGCTTTGAAAGAAATAGCCTAGTACAAATATGTATCAAAATTAATGAGGCGATGATTTTGTGATGTTAGAACGCCTCACACAGAACCTCAAAGGAAACAAATAAGCGCCTCGTCTCTATTAATTCCAGCATCCAGACCGCATAGAACGAGTCTGCTGTCTGGATGGAAACCGCGACCCATTTACCAAACGCCGCGTCTTCATCATGCTGAGCAGAGAGCATGAAGGGAGCTCTTGTGCTAATGTATCTGTTAATATTTGATGAGTTTTCAAATACAGACAGATGACAATGCTATGTTCACACAGCCGGGCCGATCAGCACCACGACTAAGAACACTTGTGAGCGTTGAGACGGGATGTCATTGGCCCTCATTGGTTCTGGAGTTGAAACGTAGCTGGAATGTGTTATTGGAGCCTGTACTCTTATTGAGATGTTTGTATTGTGGGAAGAGAGGTGCAGAGGGAGATGAATGGTGATAATGTGGTGTATTTGAATATGTGTGTGAATAGGAGGATTAGATGTTATTCATACTGCATGAGTATGCGACGTTGTTCGGTCTTCCTCATCTCACATTCTGCGTCTCCCTCTCAGCTCGTTTATGATTCCTTCCCTCCTCGTTCTCCCCCTTTCCAACCCTCACTATCACTTTCAGTGCACATCATTGCCTCTGTGTTTTGCAGCATCGTTCCATTTCACTATTTGCCGTCAGTGAGGCGTTCTCTCTCTCTGTGAATGGGCTACCCTATATCTTTACAAATGGCACACACAAATATAGTTTCATAGTTCATAATTGGTTTGATAGTGAAAAACAGATGCTGACTATAGTTTCCAGCAATTGTTACTCACACAAAAGTGAAAAGTGTAGCATTTTGAAACTGTTTTTAGGTGTGGATGAAGACAGGTTTGTTGTGGAACGGAATATTTTCAACAGGAGAATGGTGTAAGTGGAGGGTGACCGGGTGCCAATGGGCCAAATATGGGACGAATAGTAGGTTTGTGTGGGACAATGCGGGGACCACAATGCTGAGAGGTGGTTTAGACTTCAATTTAATCTCTATGTAACTCTAAGAAAAGAAGAAATATTAGCGTATTCCAATATATGATATGATTTCACTGGCTTTACACATGAGAAGAGACTTTCCCAGACTTTCTGTAGCTGTAATTACTTTTTTTATTGTGATACTTTCCATCATATTTAGCGTAAAAGAACATCACGGTAGCGTGTGCTGTTTCGTGCCAGTAGGATATAACAAAGGCAACAAGAATGATGACAGGTTGGCAAGCTCTTGACCTCAACATTCAAGCTAGAACGGCGAATGTCAATCAAATGCGGGACATCGGACAATTTGCGGGACGCCAGAGAGGGTATACAATTGGTCAACAGTTTCGCAGAAAGTGAGACACCTCGGCACCCTATGTAGGTGGGTTTGAGTAAACAACTAAATGAACTACAGGTTTGTTTTCATGGTAGTGACGCAACAGTTCGACTCAACTTTTATAGATAAGAGTTTTTGGACAACAATGGCTATCAATGGCAAAGAGGAATTATATATATGAGGCTTTAGCAACACACACATGCTTCTTAAATGGATCCATTCATTGTTGCTTATGATGTTTTAAAGGGATTACTGGTAGAGGGTATAATATGGAATAACGCCAGCTCTATCCTTTTTGTTTATTTACCTATAGAGCTTCATATTGCATTTTCTCGTTGTTCCTCTCCAAGCACTTACTCTCGCTCTCACAGCCAACTCCCCCTGTCCTCCCTCCATCTACCCCTTCCCTCCCTCCCTCCCTCCCTCAGGTGCTCTTCAGTTTAAGAGCTCTCAACCCCTTTTCCTCTGCGGTCAACGGCTGAGCGAGACCTCTTCAAGTGGAGAGAGAGAAGGAAGAGCACTTGGCTGCAGCCTCCCCTCTGTATCATTGTGCAGTTTGGCCCATACCTCCTCGTCCACTCAGCCTTTCTTTTGTAACACCAGCAGCAACATAGACCTGGACAGCAATGACCCCTTGCATCTACAGTATGTCTCCTAAAAGCAGACGTGTATGCAGATTGTTGATGAAAAGCCCCGAGGCAGAGTGCACTCAAGGAATACTTTGTCTACCACTTGACTTTGTGTGATCGACCCAACAAGGGTGTTCAAACATAAAAGACCCATTGAGAAATATGAATGTATTAAAAGCACGTGTCTTCCATTAAGCTAGGAAGGGGCATAAGGTCAGTAGAGGACAAAACACAACCTACTCATCTCTCAAGATATTTGTGTACGCATCGCTCACTAACTCAACATGTCTTTATTTGTGAGTGCTAGTAACAATAACACACTCTGTGTTTGTTGGGTTCAAGAACAGAGGTTTCAAAGTGGAAAGGAAAGTACATTTGTGAAGTTATTTGAGAGTGATATTTCTTAGGATTTATCTTTGTCTGGCTGTGTTTGTGCTCAGACTTCTGTTATCTGATGTATGGTGACCCATGGCTCTTTGGGCGAAGCTTCACTTTGTCCTTGGAAAGAGCAAAGAACACATTTTATCCCGGGGAGAGACATCTGCCAGTTTATTAGGTTTTGCTTCCAGAGTGTGTGAAGGTATGTGTGTGTGTGTGTGTGTGTGTGTGTGTGTGTGTGTGTGTGTGTGTGTGTGTGTGTGTGTGTGTGTGTGTGTGTGTGTGTGTGTGTCTATCTCCTATAGAAACTCTGTGCATGTATGGTATTTCAGTGTCAGTGTGTTATGACAGAAATGTTTTTTACATTGTCTTTGAATAAGATGTGGAGAAAATAACTTTTGAGTGCTGCCAATGCGGTAGCTGAGGGAAAAGTGGGTACAACAAAAAAGTGACAACGCTTCACCACAACCTAAACAGTAAAATTCAATGACTGTCAGACACTGTTGATCACAGTTTAGATGGAATAACAAGGATTTTTTGTGGCAAGCACTGACATATGTCGGGGCTTTATCGACGGGCTAGGACAAAACCATGTGCATCTCAAGATAAGTACCCAGAGATGGCGAAAGTACACACATCCTTTACTCAAGTAGAAGTACTGACTAAACTTCTTTACTCAAGTAAAAGTAAAGAAGTATGGGCTTTGAAATGTACCCATAACTAGCAGCTGTTTTAAAGAGTACCTGACCTCCCTTTATATTAATAGAACAATAATGTCATTGTTAGCTAAAGAATGTTTCCATGCTGAACAACGGCAACATGACAACGTTTCCATTGGTCCCTCTTCTTTAGAGAAGACCTGAGGCCTGTACTACGAAGCAGGATTTTCGCTTAGCCGGCTAACTTCAGGAAAAACTCTGGGTTTCCGGTCCTACGACGCTGGTTCTCTTTTTAGCGGGCTAGATCTCCATGGTAACTTATGCTGCCCCGGAGTAGGTTAGGTTGCAGGCTAAGAGATCAACTCAGTGAAAGTACCGCCTGCTGACCAATCAGAGCTCAGTGTGCGGAGTTTAAAGCGATCAAGTCATATTACAGGAGAAAGGAAATACAGAAAAACTGCCGTCGCAGGAAAGACGGCCGGCAAAAATCACCGACTGTGTGAACGTGAACATTAATAGAATATCACCTCCATCTTCAGAGCAATCTGACTATTATAACATTAGCATTAAGAAAGCTTACTTAAATATCTGCCACAACATAAGTAACCGGATCAAAGTAACATTAAGTACAGTCCGCGGCATATCACTTCATAATGTATCATATATCTCCTTATCTGAGTCAGCTGAGCCGTATCTGGCCGTGCAACACTCACAGTGTCACATACTGTATGCAGAAGTATTATTTTAAGCAACACATTAAGTTGACGAAACACTCGAGACAAATGTAATTAATGTCAGATCGTGTCTTAGACGGGGCAGTGATATCATAAACCTGTTAATGTCCGCATTCAAACACTTGTTCTGTTACCAGCTGTATTCACCTTGCAGGTGCAGCTCTGTGGCTTTGATCCTGGATCAAGTGTTTAAGTCATGGATGTTTAAAGTTTAACTTCTTCATATTTGTCTAATATTATAGTTGACTTTTCATTCAGGAAGTATGACGCTGTGCTGTCAGTACGCTTCTCCATGTCTGTGATTGGTCGAATGCTCCAAATACCACCCCTTTTATGTGAACGCGCAACTAGATAGGACACGGCTGGCTTGAGCGATCCACTTGATAACCCGTGTCGTAGTACAGTTTAGCGAGAGCGCGTATGTTTTGGATTAGGCCAACCGGCTAACTCAAACATATCCAGGTTAGGTTGAACCAGCTTCGTAGTACAGGCCTCAAGAAATGATGGATACACGGATCGTGTTCAAATCAATAGGCACGCAATGACTCTAAATAATAATGATCACGCACCAAACACACATTCAAACTAAAGGAACCAGCTGTTTGGAAAATGTAAGAAGTCAAAGTAAAAAGTCGTCGGAAAAATAAGTAGTGGAGTAAAGTACTGATACCAGAAAAATGTACTTAAAGGTGACCTATCATGCAAAATGCACTTGTGTACGTCTGTTATACATGAATATGTGTCCCCGGTGTTCCAGGGAACTCACCAAGTGTCAGAAAACACAACCCTCTCTATTTTCCTCCGTACCCAAATCTCTTAAAAAGGGGCTGCAACGGATCTGATACAGACTGATTTGAACACTTCTGTGACGTCACAGAAGTGGCGCTACGGCTATTGGGCCAACTCCACCAATCAGGAGGAGACAGCCACGGACATTGCCGTTCGAAAGCGCTGGAGACGCTGTAGTACATATGCCAGGCCTGTAGATGGTGCTGTTCTCACAGAATCAGCAAAGACAGTGTTAAATTGAGCGAAATGAGGAAGGGCTAAAATGCATGATCTGTTTTGGTATTTTGAAAAATAAAAAGTATAAATATGCCTTATATGGTCCTACACTATATTATTCAAATATAGCATGATAGGTCCACTTTAAGTACAATAACGAAGTATTTGAACTTCCCACCTCTGAAACTATCCAATATGTTCCCCTCTCCTCCACTCACCGTTGCGGTCGATAGCGAAGGGTGTGTTGGTGCTGGAGATCTGGTAGTTGCAGATCTGGCTGTACTGCGGGGAGCAGTCCTGGTCCGTGGCCTCCACCTGCAGGATGCTGTCGTAAATCTTTCCCTCCGTCACCGCGGCTCGGTACTCGGACTCCCGAAACACCGGGGCAAACTCATTCACATCGTTCACCTGAATGTGCACCACCGCCCTGCAAATGATGGGGAAACAGAGGGGGGAAAGGGGAGATGAGTGGAGAAGAGGGTATCGTCTGCATAGAGCGTAAATGACAGTCTTGCACTAATGCACATTTCTCAAAGTTATTGAAGTGACTGTTATTTTGTTGAATATGGTGCTTTTATTTAGGTCTTAATGTGTGCATATGTATACATGTGTCTGTTGATTGTGTATATAAACATATTTGTATACATATGTTTATATATCTTTTTTATTGTATGTGCGTCATATGTCCCTTTAATGTTTGGATTGTTGAGGGTTGATGGAGATTAATTGATTCAATAACCAACAGTCAGCATGAATTTCTTGTATTGGGCTTTCTTTGACAAAAACAATCCCGTTGATCTCTTCATCTACTATATGCACTGCACTAATGAATCATTCCATAAGTGATCCATCAGCAGTAATTCATGTTAAGTCATACATGATGAAGCCCCTCCCCCTCCTCAATTAATCACTTTTAAAACACCTTCATCAATACTCTCCGGCGGCTAGAGAGCAACAGATTGCATAATCAATCCTTAAATTCATTGACTGGCAACCGCTAATAGATGACGATAGGACGTACAGTACTAACACCGTTTTAGCTGCAAATGGCAAATATAAAAAGCAGAGCTGTGCTTTGAAAGACAAAGGAGCGGACATGGGTATATGGTTTATAGCAGTGGTTCTCAAATGGGCGTACGCGGACCCCTAGGGGTACGTTGGAGTACTGCAGGGGGTACGTGAGATTTATTTTATGTTAATAAAAAAAAAAACATAAGTAATGCATTTAAACAAACTACTAATAGTAGATGAATTACTTTATTCAAAGGTTTACAGAAACTCTGGATAATAAAATGGGGGAAATAAACGGGGTGCTCTCTTTTCCTCTCCCTCTCCTGACAGCTCGTCAGTCTCGTGCAGCTCGCTGAACCTGTAATAAGTGACCCGACAGTAAAGAATAAATATATTTATAACTAGTTTAGCTTGTTCCAGAGTAGATAAACTAGCTAAGTGTGTTACAGTAGGTCTAACTCTTAGTGTATTTAATTTTGCTCCACTCAACGGTCCGTCACAGCGGCGGAGCTGTTATAATGCAGAGCTGCGTGTTCTCCGTCAGCAGCAGCTGATCTGATCTCTCTCTCACGTCCGGTTATACTTCACTCCCGTTTATGTCCAAATCTATCAGATCGAGATAGTTCTAGTTAATGATATGACTGCCTGCTTATCAAAGGACACCTAAACAACAAGCGTTGCTTGGCAACGGCGTGTGGCCGCAAAGTATAGCGCAGCATTATGCATATGTTTATATGAGGAATGAGGGGTCAAAATCCCATGCTCATAAAATGCTCATATATTTCTCTTCATTCGCCACACCCCAAAATAAATAAATAGATATACCAATTTTAGGAAAAGTAACGAAGTTTGAGCAGTGTGGGTTTTATATGAACAGAGTTACACATATTTCAAAACGCGAAGTGTAATAACTGCAGTTGCCTCCCTGTCATCGAGAATGACAAAGATCCTCAGTGAAGCACGAGCCCATGTTTCTCACTAAGTACAACTTATTAAAAAGATTAGTTCAATGCAACTAATGTCGTCTTAGTGTTATTGCATGATGTTAAAATTGGCTTGCCATGAATTTAGTGATGGATTGTAAACATTTGAAATGTAGCATTTAAGTGTTTCTCAGTTACAATGTTGTTGTTTTAATAAATCAGACACTGATGGTGCAGCGCTGTGCTGTACCTCTTTATAGGCATGTTTTCCTTTACAAATTGTGTTTGCGCTGATCAGGGGGATTAATGAAAAAAGTTTGAGAACCACTGGTTTATAGGATTAGCTGGTTGGTGTGGAACAGGCGGTGAGTTATCCTGTTAAGAGAAGCTGTAATATCTTGCCAACAGGTGGTGGGCTGGAGATGGGGACCAACAAAAGAGAGACAGTTGGGAGGCCGATCCCACGCAGAATGGATTAACACACCGCCTTATCTCTCCCTGTCACAAGTACACAGACGTAAAAGACCATTTGTGTTTGAGCGTCCCTATATACACAAACAGATGCACGCTTCAATTGTTTAACAGAAAATACCAAACCCATAAACAACTGGAGTTAAAAAGCATGACAGACGGTAGGGCTGCTCAATTAATCGTATTTTAATCGCAATTATGGCTTTCAACGATTACGAAAACAACGTAATCGAAATAAAACGATTATTTTTTTATTATTATTACTTTTTTCAGTTGAATTATACTTAAAGTTCAGGGTAATCAACTGTTAAAAACTTACTGTTTAAATGTTTTTTCTCCAATAAATGGATGTTCTCAAAGTCAATGAATAATCGCATTTAATAATCGCAATTACAATTATTGACCCAAATAATCGAGATTATGATTTTTGCCATAATGGAGCAGCCCTAGCAGACGGATATATTGGGGACAGGAGTTGGCGGTAGTTAACTTCGATGCAATGCTGCTTTGACTGTGACTAATATACATTTTAGAGTTATTAATTATACATTTGAATCCAGTACATTGATATGACGGATTAATATTGTACTGTTACACACATACCATATGATGAGCCTTTTTACTATCTGAATCATTCAATGTAATAAATTGGACTTATTGAATTAGTGATCAAGCTATAATAAACATTGGCACTCGCTAAACCTGACAAGAGGTAGTAAAAGCCTAAAGTATAACTGAAATGTTACACCCATCCATCCATCCATCTTCTTCCGCTTATCCGTGGTCGGGTCGCGGGGGTAGCAGTTCCAGCAGAGAGCCCCAAACTTTCTTTTCCCTGGCGACATCAACCAGCTCTGACTGGGGGATCCCAAGGCGCTCCCAGGCCAGCGAAGAGATATAATCCCTCCACCTGGTCCTAGGTCTACCCCTTGGTCTCTTCCCAGCTGGACGTGCCTGGAACACCTCCCTAGGGAGGCGCCCAGGTGGCATCCTAACTAGGTGCCCGAACCACCTCAACTGGCTCCTTTCGACGCGAAGGAGGAGCGGCTCAACTCCGAGTCCCTCCCTGATGACCAAACTTCTCACCTTATCCCTAAGGGAGACACCAGCCACCCTGCGGAGAAAACCCATCTCGGCCGCTTGTATGTTACACCCGTTGCTGGTAAAATAAAGAAAAATACGTTCTTTTTTTTGCCTGAACCACCAATTAGTAGATTAAATCAATTCAAACGTTATTATTAAGTTAACTATTTTAACATTTCTTCAGCTCATTTTACTTCTGATGACCTTGATTTTCACACCTATACCTAACAGGAGCTTTAATCATTAATCTACAGCAGGAGGTGCATGCAATGTTCATTTCATAATTAACTTTACTAGAATCAAAAATGAAGCCAGAAAATGCACATTAACATTGCACAACAAAAACAATGAGCATTTTGTCTATGCAGGGCTTTTACTTTGTATGTTAACATTGTGGTATTGTTGCTTATATTGCACATTTGTGATTGGTGCATATGAAAGTATGCAACATCATCTATTTCCAAGTATGCACAACCCATGCCAAACCAGGGAGAAGTACAAACTATTCTTTAAAAGGTTGCTTGAGAAAATAGGTTTTCAGGGCCTTTAGAGCACATGTGTCCAAACTCAAGGCCCGGGGGCCAAATCAGGCCCTTGGTGGATTTAATTTCGGCCCGCAGGATAATTTTTAAATTACTATTAGATCTGGCCCGCCGGTATATTGCACGCACACCTTCACTCCATCCTGAGGGTCTCCTCCGCTCAGAGCCTGAGCCCAAACATTGATGACCTTGCACCCAAGATGAGATGCCAAGTATCTGAGCTAGCATCACAGAGCAGCACACTGAGTTTAATGGATGTTTCCTTCTGCACTTTCTCTCACGACAGCAGGGCATGTTTGGTTTTCTCTTTGAGGGGAATAGTTTTGTTGAAGCTGTTGTTGGCCTGTGGAGAAATGTACTCATAAGAAATGACTCTGGAAAAGCTGCAGATAGAGCCATAAGAAATGAATGCAACTGATTATTTAATGTTGTTTTTATAGGCAATAATTGAAGCTTTGTTAGTTCCAGGTTTAATATGTGCAATAAGTTCATTTCAATACGCTCTGCAATAAACATTGAACCAGTCCGGCCCTCGACTAGTACCCATTTTTTTATTTTGGCCCACTGTGTGTTTGAGTTTGACACCCCTGCTTTAGAGGATCTGAATGCTTCTTTAAGAGTCGACACAGGTACTGAATACACACTTGAAGCCTAAACAGAGATTAATCACCCGTCTTTAGTGTTGGTGAGATGTTAACGGTGACGCTAACCGCAGTGAAGATGGGGATAAGAAGCCCTGACAGGTGATGGCAGCTCCACAGTGTGCACTAAATCCCTCCGCCAGCCTTGTTTTGTCATATTAATGATGCTCTCATAAACATTACCCCCCTGCTCCGACACTCGCCAGTGGTGAGGGAGCAGACATATGTTTCACTCCTCTGGGGCTTGTATAGAGGCACTGCTGTGTGTGTGTGTGTGATTATGTATTCATGCACACGAGAGCATGATATATAACCACAGTAAATGCAATAATTGTGAATATGTCTCATTGTGAGTGTGCATGTGAGTGTGCGTTTCGATGCTGATGGCTCGCATCTGGTTGAACAGACGCCCGGCTCTCTTGGGACCGGATGTTTTTGTGTTTCAAATCCCTGAAACATTGCCAAGCGAAGCCCATCCCTGACCAATCCTCCCAGTGACAGATCCCAGATTAGCAGAAGGTCCACAAGTGACACATAAAGTCAGCGGGGGGTTATGTGTGAGAGAGAAATGATCAACAACAACTAAAGACAAAACAAAGAACCTTGAATATAACACAGATCCACAGGGAGGACTACTTGGAAAACAAGTCAAAGGTTAAATCACTACATCGCACCCTTGAATAAGGAAACCTGCTCTGCACCCTGCACTGACATGAAGATAGTAATCCCATTATAGTCAATTAGCATTGGTGGACTGGCCATCAGGACGGAGACGAATCCCCCCCCAATTGACAATTTACTAGTGGTACCGAAGTGGGCCGGTCGAGACACCTGAGGATATTCAAAGGTGATAGATGCAAATACAACTTTATTTATATAACTTTATTTTCTGACAGTGACAGATATTGTCTTTTGAAGAGGCTTAAAGGTGGGGTAGGTAAGTTTGAGAAACCGGCTCGAGATACACTTTTTGTTATATTCCATGGAATGCTCTTAACATCCCGATAGCAATGAATATCTGAAGTGCTTTGACAACAAATCCATAAAAAAAGTAATCTCTGGAAGCCGTGGCGCTGTAAAAAGCACGACCAATCATCTGAGCCGGCCCGGCTAAAGTAACTGGATGGCCTACCTGCCTGTCAGCTTTCCATCTGGGCACAAACTTATCTCGTGCCCTCATTGGTCATGTGCGCGTTCGTGTGTGTTGGAGGAGGGGCTCTGTAAGGAAGTGGCAGATTTGTTCCGGCTGTGTATTTTCAAATTCTAGCGCACTCGAGCTGGTTTCTCCAAAACTACCTATCCCACCTTTAACAACCAATACATATTAAACTAAATAAATAATTAAGACACATTTTAAAACTCACACATAATAGCAGAAAAATAACCTGACGAAAAAAGTGTTAAAGCATCATGTGTTTAAAGGGGGGCTATTATGCTCATTTTCAGGCTCATATTTGTATTTGGGAGGCTGTGGCGTAGTGGGTTAGTGCGTTGGTGTTCGTATCAGGAGAGCACAGGTTCAAACCCCACTGCAGTCTGCATGTCGTTGTGTTCCTGAGACACTTCACCCCAAATTGCTCCTGTGGGGATTGTCCACAGTATTGAGTATGTAAGTCGCTTTGGATAAAAGCGTCTAACAAGTGACATGTCATGTAATGTCATGTATGTTGTGCCTCTACTGCCTATAATTATGTAACAGTAATAAACAAAAGAGTCTATCGAGGCATTTCGGGCTGGGATTCTAGCCTTTGCAGACCATTGAGATGCACTAAACTGTATGTAAATGTAACACACTACAGGAAAGGGAAAAGCATAATAGGGCTCCTTTAAACTTATTGGATTCAAAACCCTTTACAAGCACTGTGTGTTGCCTCAGTATTAGGGGGACCTGGAGCCCCATTAGGCGGTGTTTGTATTGAAAGCAGTAGAGTGGTGTCCAGTGGTCTGTAAATGGCATTTAAAAGGGTCAGCCTCTGCTCCGAGTGTTGCCTTGTAGGCAATCAGTGGAACCAGTCCCTCTGCCACCACGATGCAGAGGTGGACCCTCACTACTCTCTGCATGTTTCACCTCAGCACCGATGTCAGGGCCTGTGCTCATTCTGGTACTTAACATGTATCTTGCTCGGGAGTGGGATCACAGTGCATGCCTTCCTCTGGAGCACAGCCAGAATCCAGAAGTCTGTTAACAGCTCGGTGGAAAGCCCTCTTAGCGGGGTGGAGCAGCTTTAAGCACCTTCCTTTGAGCCTGTCAGGGCCAGGCTGGTGCGCTGCGGCTTTTAAAACTGCTGAAGAAGCTGATTTGCAGAGGAGGTGGGGTCCGTGCAGTCAATCACTGCAGGGGAGGGGGCTCTACCCTTAATGTTTCACCCCTGCCTTGCATGATTATTATTATATTCACCAGATCAACAGCTCAAAGCTCATGCACGATAAAGCAATATATAATTAGATAACTAAAGTAGTCACTTGCAGCTGATTGTGTTTTTGTTTTTATTCAAATGAACATACATGTATTGAGGGGTTTTGACTACTGGCACAGCTGACCATAGTTTTTGGAGGAGTTGTATTTCAACTAAATGAGGATGAAAAAAATATATAGAAAGACAGCTTATAACCAAAGTAGATTTGTTTTTCTTCGTTCCTGTTAGCCTCGTTCCAAAACGGAGCGAGCGAGCAGTGCGGCAAACGGCCTGCCTCGTCCTTTGAGAGTTGCCAGCGAAAGGACAGGCCAGTTAAAGTGTCCCTGAATGCACCGCGCCTCCAGCGTCGGCCTGTCTGCTCTCACCAGACTGAGCCTGCATCACAGCGGGCACCGAGTTATGTTGATAGAAAGTATTAATTTGATATAACTGAATGCCTGGGTGCTTGAAACGGATATAAAATATGATTAACAGCATGGAAAGTACCCCACACACACACACACACACACACACACACACACACACACACACACACACACACACACACACACACACACACAGCAAATATCATAAAGTAAACACAAGTTACGCTCCACAGATTTAAACTTTACCTGGGGCTAGAAAACCCCTGCTGCTATAATTCCAGGTTCCAGTTTATATACAGTACATGCCACTGTGTGTGTGTGTGTGTGTGTGTGTGTGTGTGTGTGTGTGTGTGTGTGTGTGTGTGTGTGTGTGTGTGTGTGTGTGTGTGTGTGTGTGTGTGTGTGTGTGTGTGTGTGTGTGTGTGTGTGTGTGTGTGTGTGTGTGTGTGTGTGTGTGTGTGTGTGTGTGTGTGTGTGTGTGTGTGTGTGTGTGTGTGTGTGTTTTATCTGATCTGGATGGTTACTAATTCCTTTTCTTTATGGCGGTCATGTTTGACCTGGAACACCATGGCTGTTACAAAGTTGACTAAATCATCCAAAATGCAATGAAAGTGTGATCAGCCATTGTATATGTTCACATGTCTACTGTGAAGGATATCATAAAGCCTCATGAAGCCTTAATGCAATTGAATGTACAACAAAAAGTTATGATTGATGAAAGTAGTAAATCGGTCAGATTTTTTTAGATTATTTATCAAGAAAAGTTATCGGTGATGCTACTGCAGGGTTTTTCACTAATATAATTTATTTACGATCAGTGTATTTATTCTTATTTATACATTTTACATCTATTTAACTTTTCATTTATTTTGTACAGACTGCTGATAGATGTGTGTACAACTGACTGTTTGCACTCTGGTTAGACCCTCCTAATTTCGCTACACTGCTACTACTGCTGGTTTATAAAGCACTGAATGGTTTAGGCCCAAAATACATTTCTGACCTCCTGCTAAATGATGAACCATCCAGATCTCTCAGGTCTTCAGGGACTGGTCAGCTTACTGTCCACAGAGTCAGAACTAAACATGGAGAAGCAGCGTTCAGTTATTATGCTCCAAATATCTGGAACAAACTCCCAGAAACCTGCAGGTCCGCTGCAACTCTGACTACTTTTAAATCCAGGCTGAAGACTTTTCTTTTTGTCGCTGCTTTTAATTGAACTATTCATATCTTAGACTGCACTGTAACTTTTATCCATGTATTTTTTTCTTTTAATGTTTATTTTATTAGCTTTTCTTTTTAATGACTGATTTTAAATGCCATTTTCTTAATGTCTTTCATTTTTTGTAAAGCACTTTGAATTGCCTTGTGTTGAAAAGTGCTATATAAATAAACTTGCCTTGCCTTGCCTTACACTCTGCTTGCATTATGTAATGACAATAAAGTAATCTAATCAATAGAACCAGATTTATATTTGTATTTATTGTATAGACTTGGTTTGACAGTATAATTAAAGAAAACATAGAAACATGCCTTATCGTATACCTTAAACACAAAGCATTTTGTTAAGGTGAATGAAAAACAAACACACACAAAAAAAACGTTTTTTAAAAAATAGTTTAAATAAGTTTAGTTAGTTATAATTATAAAAACATGAAGGGGATTAGTTGCACTACTGCTCCGGAGAGTGCACTGTTATACCTGCATCTAAACATGATTTAAAGTCCTTTATAAAACCTTACATAACCTGAAGAAGCACCTTCCTAAAGCAGTCGAGAAACAAACTACCTTCTAACAACATGAAAGGTATGAGAAGATGTCTGCCTCCGCATTTGAAGAATATAAATATCTCACAAAACGAAAAAGCATGGCAAGCAGTGGAGATACTTTCCTGTTTTCAGGCGCGAATCCAATCCCTCTAAATCATTCTCTGACACAATCAGATAGGAGCTGCGTGCTAAGGCCAGGTGATGCATGTTAATGCCAGGTGAGCATTGTTCCAAGCTCATTACATATTCATCCACACTCATTATTTATCAACGCTCAACCGCACACAGTCACTCAAACCCAGTCATTATAGAATGCCTCCTGCAGATACCTACCTACCCACACACACACGCACACACACACACACACTCACACACACGCACGAACGCACACACACACACACACAGAGAGAGAGAGACATACACATGGAGGGAGAGAGAGAGACACACACACACACATGCACGCACGAACGCACACACACACACACACACACACACACACACACACACACACACACACACGGAGAGAGAGCCACACACAATTAACTGAATTGAGAGAGAGACACACACACACACACACACACACACACACACACACACACACACACACACACACACACACACACACACAAATAACTCAATTAATCTTTGTCAAGAATTAGCCGCGAGCTAGAATCATCAATTTCCTTGTGTAAGACTAGAATGAATATAAACAACCCACGCTCCACCAATGGGATCGTTTCCTCATCAACTTCCTCATCGACTCCCACCCAGAGGCATTTCATTCATAATCATTACAGTATAGACTAGTATTTATTCCACCGTACCATATTAATATTACATCCTGTTGTATCTCATTATATCTTACTTGTACATATTTAACTTATTCTTGCACCTTACCTTGGAATCAGAATCTGACATGTACGTTTACACACACAAGGAGTTTGCTTTGGTGTAAACACTGCAATAGATTAACTCTGTAAAATAAATAAATCAAGTTGTACTAAAAAGGACCAAATATAGAACTATTTTGAGAGCTAATTTAAAAACTGTAATGTTTACAACAACTATATGTTAAAAAGTAAATACAATAAGAAAATGACAATTTACTCTGAGAATGAAATACTGTATGCGCAGTCCCTTAGTATGGAGGAAAGTTGTGCAGTTATAAAAGAGGTAGCATGACAAAAATGGGAACCTTTTTCTCCCACTCTCTCTAGCAGGGACAGAAAAGGAAGTAAAAAGGTTCTCATGAACTCATTTTAGTTCCGGATGTTTTTGGGTGTGAACGCGACATTTCGGAACTATACTGGGAAAAGTACTGCGGTGTGAAAGCGCCTATTGTGTTCTTGCAGGCATTGTTTCACCGTTTTACCTCCTTATTTATTTTACATTTCAAGTATGTTTTCTATTATGCCACAGAAAACAGGAAAATCGAGAAGATGATCGAAAGAAAACGTCAAATTCATAAAAGGTTGACCAAATATATATTTTAGTAGCATTTGCATGCATTTTAAATGTCTGTATGTCCGTCTTGCTGACAAACACTTGATGGACTCCTTGATCACGGTTAGAATCGGATGTCACTTCTTCTCATCTGATAACTGGAGCAGACAGGCACAGATGGTGCATTTCCTGCCGCTGCATATTCATAATTGAAACACAGAGACTTTACTCTCCTATTACATTATGTTAGCTGGAAATAAACAACATATTCCTAAACTAGATGTATCTTTCTCTTGCTTTTCTTGGCAGGAGTTATATCCTCATCAACTAACAGGTTTTGACAGAATGAGGTTTCACTCATATTAGCATCAAGCAAGCACAGCGTTCAGATTCTTGGTGAAATAAATGGACACATTCCCCCGGTCCTTCCCTGCAGAAATGTATCTTGACAGCTTATGCTAACAAGGCACAGCTATTGGCCCACTTCTTCACTCATCAGACACTGACTTTTCTTGTTAATGTTGAGTGTGCTTGTCTTTGTATTTGTATGCAAGATGGTGGCAGAATGTGCCTATCCCCAGCTACAGTATTTATCTTATTTATATGCAAATGTAGGGATATCAGTGTGTATTTGACTCAGCATGTGGGATTTGTAAGCCTGTGTGTGTGGTGTGCATATCTGTTCAGTGAGATATCCTCTCCAAACTGCAACTACACATACAGGCCTCGGAAATTCACTAATGATAATAACTGCTGCACCCAACATGTGTTAATGTGCAGTTACATGGTCACGATAAAACATCTGTGTGTCTCAATTACTATCACATTTTCTCTCACTTACACACATTAGCACATACACAACCCCCCGGGCCTTTAACCCTGCTGTAAATGCATTACACACACACACACCCCCGACAGCCTCCAGGCACTTAACCCCTGGGCCGGTGTTAAATACATGTGTCGTGGTGAGGTGGGAGTCCTGGGAAAGATTACTATGAATATGACAAGTGTGCGAGGCAGTGTGAGATCCCTTATGCCTAATTACTCATTTCCAGTGTGAGGGGAATGGTGAAGTACAAGCGCAGAGAAACTCCGAGCCTTCAGATGCTAATAAGGGAGAATATTTGGTTGTTCTTGTACCCACCCCAAACACCTTGAAAAGGCTAATGGCTAAAGCTACATTGCTACTACTTGGTAGCAACTGAGAAGTTTCTTTCTCACACAGGCCTTTTTATCCGGATACTTTCAGCAATGTAAAGAGATACACTTACAAACTACCAGAACATTAGAACACATGACCGGAAAACGGCAAGGTCGCGGAAAACTGTCCTTTTTTATCAAGGAATTTTCTGTTCTTGTTGCCTTCTAATAAATGTAATAAATATGAATATCCACTGTAACTTTTTGTCTTACTTGTCTTATTCTATAGATTGTTTTAATTGTATTGTCTTGACTTTTTCTATTTAAAGTAATTTAATAAAGTGTTTCTATATGTTATAAAGCAATTGACCTGTGTTAAATTGCCTATATAAATAAACTTACCTGCCTTCCCTTGAATTTTCACATGCTCAAAAAGTGAAGAAAAGGTCAGACATGTTATCTTTTTTTTTTCAATGTCCTACTCTGGTATTTATCTTTTACTCTCTTGAATCAAACATGTGAGGGGATAGGGTCCCCGACCCACACGGTGATTCTGGTTCAATTTGAAGAGAGGTGGCAATTATAATAAAGTAAATACAATAATCCTAAAAGGGTTGTGTGTTTCTGTACCTGGCTGGTCTACCTGCATGTGCCATCCGACCTCTGCAGCTCATCCAGAATGCAGCGGCTCGTCTGGTCTTCAACCTTCCTAAATGTTCCCACACCACTCCGCTCCTCCGCTCCCTTCACTGGCTTCCAGTAACTGCTAGAATCCACTTCAAGACACTGGTACTTGCTTACCATGCTGCGAATGGATCTGGCCCTTCCTACATCCAGGACATGGTTAAACCGTACACCCCAGCGCGTGCACTACGCTCTGCATCAGCCAAACGACTCGCTGCGCCCTCGCTGCGAAGGGGACCCAAGTTCCCATCAGCAAAAACACGTGGGTTTGCTGTCCTGGCTCCAGGATGGTGGAATGAGCTCCCCATTGACATCAGGACGGCAGATAGCTTACACACCTTCCGGCGCAGACTGAAAACTCATCTCTTTCGACTCCACTTCGAGCGATATAATTGCTAACAAAGCACTTTTATACTAATAAAGGACTGGCTTACCTAAAGCCAGTTGAGTAGCACTTGAAATGTTTGGCTCTATGAAACCTGATGTACTTAAATAAATCTGTTTTCTTCAAGTTTGTATCTTCTTGGTCGAATGCACTTATTGTAAGTCGCTTTGGCGCCAGCTAAATGTAAAGTAATGTAATGTACCAAATGTGATGTCAATCCATCTGATAATTGAGACAAATCACACACATAATCAAAATTGTCAACCTCATTGTAGGTGTAGAGGAAAAGTCAAGGGATCACCAAAATCATTACGATGCATCCTCTGGGAACCATGATTGGCAGACATTGAATGGCAATCAATCCAAAAGTTGTTGGGATGTTTCAATCTGGAACAATGTGATGTTCTGACTAACCGACTCACATTGACCTACATACAGCCATGCCACTACTGAAGCTGAAACATGTGAACTTATTCAGCTCTGCTTGACAGTAATGTATTGTTCGTGAGGCACCATTTTATTCCTTCATATCACAGCAACTACACAGCCATTATTTTCTTTCTTTACTGATGAAGTTTGAGTTCAGTAAGGTTGTTATAATAAACTCAATCTCTTCGTAAAATGATTACTCTCAAAAAAGACCTGCAGTACTTCACCCCACTTAAGCATTTGCTTTAATGTCTCAGGTGAATCACGGGTGTGTTACATTAATAGACACACAAGATGTACATTTATCATGTATCTTCATCACAACGGCTCAGTACACTTCACAGTTCAGTACAAACTGTTCATCTGGCAGAGGTCAGGCCTACATTATTGCAGATTAATTTGTGTTTCATTTAAAGCTGACCGGAGCAGAAACAGTCTCAAGGAGTTTAGGGTGAGTTCATTTGAGCTTTGCTGACAATTGACTAAAGCTCCCACAGGCAGCAGAGCAGAATATCTCAAAAGACAAAGTAAGCGCTGTAATCAGAACTGAATGTGTACTCTCATATATCGGTGCTCTGACTCGGATACAAAAGTGTTTACAGTGTGGAGCTGTCTGTTGCTTCTGACAAAGTCTCACAGATTGGAGGAATATAACACTTTATGCAGTATGATGCTGAGCTCAAAGTTTGACATGACATTTCGATAAGTAAACAACATTCTACTTGTGTGCAGAAGATAGAGAAAGAGACAGATTTTGTGGTTGAGAGCATTGTGAGTGCAGAGGCTGTCTGATGCAATATTGAAACCCTGGATGTGTAACAGAGCTAGAAGGGCTGCCAGAAAGGAGGACCGTGTCAGACACAGAAACATGTCTGTACAATTCTGCAAAACTACTATAAAGTGTAATGCCAATGCTTCAAATAGGATTCATATCAGCCATTATGACATCAAGCCTGCAGAAACCCACAGGCACACGTTATACACGCAGTGAAAGATTTGTTTGCTTAACCCTCCTGTTGTCTTCGGGTCAAATCTGACCGATTTACTACTTTCATCAATCATAACTTTTTTGTTTTACATTCGATGGCATTAAGGCTTCATGATATCCTTCACAGTCACAAAAATGACCGCCATAAAGAAAAGGAATTAGTAACCATCCGGATCAGATAAAACACACACACACACACACACACACACACACACACACACACGCACACACACACATACCATGTATACATCACTTCAGGGGACATTACATTGACTTACATGCTTTTCCTGGAGACTTATCCTAACCTTAACCATAACCAACACCTGCCTAACCCTAACCCTAACCCTAAACCTAACCAAGTCTTCACCCTAAAATTAATGATTCCCCTTATGGGGACCTCCAATTTGTCCCCATAAGGGAGGCGAGTCCCCACACGTGACTATGTAAACAGATTTAGGTCCCCACAAGTATAGTAATGCTAGGACACATATACACACACACACTCTAGATGTGTCCCTCCCCCCTTATGTGCCCAATCCACCCATGTGAATCACACCTGGCACACAAACACACACACACACACACACAAACACACACACACACACGCAATACATGTTCAGTGTCTGTTCTTTGTATATTTACTGCAGTTGTTCATGTATACCAGTAGTCTGATACAATATTTACAGTTTGAAATTAAATTAAATGTGGTGATGATTAATGGTTTTTGTGTTAATGTAATTGCAGTTAAAACAGGACCGGTCAAATTTGACCGCGAACACCAAAGTAAGGGAAACGAAGACAATAGGAGGGTTAAGGCAACACAACTTATTGGTTTAGACTCATAAAAAACATAATTTTAAGTTAAATTCAAAGCTGCAACTCAACTTTTGGTTCCAAATGGGACATGAGCTATCTCCTGTGTTTGAGCTTCAATAACGATGACTTGATATACATGTGACTTTCTCTAAGCATTGTTTGTTGTATTGAGCTTGTAAAATGCACAGGAATGTGTGGTTAACGCTGTGCAAGATAAGTTAGGTTAAGGCAACAGATCTTCTTTGTTTAATTTCAGTACAAATATAATTGTTTAGGTTAAAGCTACAGACGTTTGACTCAGTAACTGGTCAAATACCATGTCGGTAAAACTAACTCCACTTTTAATTTCACAAGCAACATCAAGTGGTCTCCTGGATGAAAGGCCTGTGATGGTTGCTAAAGACTGTTATAATTGTTTTACAGCTTGTAGCTTTCAAAAACGGTTTTTTAATATATCCCACTTGCTCTGAGCGTCATTTCTTAAATGTAGCTTGAGGAAATAAACAAGGTCATGTGGTGAAGGCTGCGAATAATTGGTTTGCTTCGTTCTTGAAGCATGCAGCTCTCGATAACAGTAGCTCCAAACACGTCACTTGCTCTAAATGTCGTTTGTTGTATAAGGCTTTTAAAAAAAGCAAGATATGGGTAATGTTAAGAAAGGTTGGTTAGTTCAAGGCAACAAAAGATCGTTGTATAGGTTAAACTTACAGACATGTGACTCAGTATCTACCATGAGTCATATGTGTCACGATCTGTCTGTGTTTTGTCTTGTCTTTGGTTTCCTGTTTTATTTTGAAAAGTGTTCACCCCCTGTCTTGCCTGTTGCTTTCTGTCTGATTACCCGATTGTGTTCACCTTGTGCCCCTGTGTTTTCTCCTCCCTCCTCACCTGTCTCTTGTTTCTTTGATTAGTCTTGTGTGTATTTAAGTTCTGGTTTTTCTGTCTGTCTTTGTCGGTTCCTTGTTTGTCTGTGACTGTGTTCACAGGGTAGTGTTCTGTTCGTCACTGTGTACACCTTGAAATAAAGGTATTTTTCTGTGTAATCTGCATTTGGGTCCTGCCTGCTTCACTCAACCCTGACAATATGTCTGTACAAATAACTCCACTTTTGGTTTCACAAGAACATGAACAGTTCGCCTGGGTGAGAGTCTTGTGGTGGTTGGTAATTCAGAAAAAAAAAAATTGACCAGGTTATAAAAAGCTATGGACATTGAGTCAGTCGGATAGCGTCACATGACATGAGTCACATCTCACAAGAAACATGAACAGTTCTCCAAGGTGAAAGTCCTGCTTCTACTGAAGACACTTCAATTATTTTCTTCATTCTTATGACTAATAACTTTCAATAAGGGTTGCTATATTCACGTCACTTTCTCTGAGCATTGTTGGTTGCATTAGCTTTCAGAATCTCACAAGACAGCTTGGTTCAGGCTGTGAAAGATTACTTAGGTTAAGGCAATAAAACTACTGTTTAAACTCCGAAAAAGATAATTATTAAAACATCTACGGTGTGATATATAAACAGTGCTTTCCTGGGTAAAGTCCTGTCATTGGTACTAAAGAAAACATTTTCAACTGTAATATGTATTCTTATAACTAATACCTTTCGATAACAGCCGCTCAATATACGTGACTTTTTCTGAGTGTCAATTGTAGTATTTGTCTCGCAGAAATAAAAAAGGCACTGTGGAAGATGTGTTGGTTAAGGCAACAACACTACTTTGTTTAAAGTCTGAAAAATATCATTTTCTCAAGGTTAAAAAAAACTATGAACGAGTGATTCAGTGATGTAGCATCACATGACAACCTGATATCACATAACTCAGTGAACGATTAGCTACGACAAGACAACAAAACCACTTTGTCTATATTCAGAAGAAAAAAAATACCATTATTGTATTATATCGTTACATGACAACCAAGTCAGATGTCTGTAAAAATAACTAACTAACTACTTGAAACATGAACAGCGGTCTCCTGGGTGAAAGTCTTGTGCTCGTTACTAAAGACACTTTTGTTATCCTTTTTCATATCTTGTAGTCTTTTGTTGTATAACATAAATTGCAGAACTTTGACATTCAGTGTACCCGGGGTTTGCAGAAACTTTCAATGCCAACATTTTCTTTTTTTCAAGTGGACAGCCGAGGCTAGCTGAGCTGTAGACAGCCAGAAGAAAAGAAAGGAAGAAAGGGAGAAGTAGGGCAGCAGCCGTAAGTGAGGCGGGAGGGGGGGAGAATGGAGGGTGAAGTTTAAACTCCTCCCTGTCACTCCTGATCTTCTCCCCTGTCCGCTTTAGCTGCTAATTTTCTTGACTGCTTTCCTTCATGCTGTTGACGTGTCATGTGTAATTTGGGCTCAGCCTGAGGTGGAGATTTGTTTTTCTTCGTTCCTGTTAGCCTCGTTCCAAATCGGAGCGAGCGAGCAGTGCGGCAAACGGCCTGCCTCGTCCTTTGAGAGTTGCCAGCGAAAGGACAGGCCAGTTAAAGTGTCCCTGAATGCACCGCGCCTCCAGCGTCGGCCTGTCTGCTCTCACCAGACTGAGCCTGCATCACAGCGGGCACCGAGTTATGTTGATAGAAAGTATTAATTTGATATAACTGAATGCCTGGGTGCTTGAAACGGATATAAAACATGATTAACAGCATGGAAAGTACCACCAACACACACACACACCACACACACACACACACACACACACACACACACCACACACACACACACACACACACCACACACACACACACACACACCATAAAGTAAACACAAGTTACGCTCTACAGATTTAAAACTTTACCTGGGGCTAGAAAACCCCTGCTGCTATAATTCCAGGTTCCAGTTTGTATACAGTACGTGCCACTGTGTGTGTGTGTGTGTGTGTGTGTGTGTGTGTGTGTGTGTGTGTGTGTGTGTGTGTGTGTGTGTGTGTGTGTGTGTGTGTGTGTGTGTGTGTGTGTGTGTGTGTGTGTGTGTGTGTGTGTGTGTGTGGCCTAGCATTACTATACTTGTGGGGACCTACATCTGTTTACACAGTCACGTGTGGGGACTGGCTTCCTTTATGGGGACAAAATGGAGGTCCCCATAAGGTGAATCATTAATTTTAGGGTAAGGGTTAGGGTTAGGGTTAGGCATGTGTTGGTTATGGTTAAGGTTAGGATAAGTCTCCAGGAAATGCATGTAAGTCAATGTAATGTCCCCTGAAGTGATGTATACATGGTGTGTGTGTGTGTTTGTGTGTGCCTGTTTGTTTGTGTGTGTGTGTGTGCATGTGTGCGTGCGTGTGTGTGTACTAGCTGGATAACATGATACATTTCTGTACTTGGCTCCATTTTTTGTAGGGTTGAGAGGTCGAGTGGTGAAACAGAGATGGATGATGTTTAGTGGACAGAGCTGGTTTTCTGAAAGACTGAGCGAAGAGCAATTTCAGACTGAAGCTGAGATCAAGAGGGCCACAAAGTGTGACAAATGTTTTTTTATCCGTTGACCCCTTTACTGCAGTCATGTGGAGGTGTGTGTTGTGCTGTATCTGGGATTACCCTGAAGCCAAGTGGTCAGCAGGAGGAGAGAGAGGTGAACACACACTTTGTCTTCACAGCGATTTTTGCAAATGTTGAGTCTGAGAGGCATCTTTAAAACAATGTTCTGTGGGAGGAAGGTATAATTGTGCACTTTAACTTGTGGGAGTAACTTCCTTCAAGACTGCTGGAGCAGTTTATTTTGAATCTAATCTTATCATCTCTAAATGCAGCACTCGAAGAAGCTCTCCATATTTGCTGGAGGTGATAGATTTGCATGATTCATTTTTTTGAGGTTGTTTGAATGCAATATCACAGTTTGTACAGATCTGAGGGGGTGATTGGTTAGCTGGCCGGCTCTGTTGTGATTGGTCAACTGCTTAAAGATGTCCCGACTCTTAGCCTATCATGTTCAATGTGCTAGCCAATAGGAGCGTGAGTGTTACCTAGTGATGTGACTATGTTCTAGAAATAAACAAAGGAGTCCAATGAAGACACAGTAGAAGGCCTTTTACGGCCCGTCCACACGGCAGCGTGCGTTGCTTCAACGGAGACGCTTCCCATTAACTTTGAATGGGGTGACGTCACGCTTTGCCGAACTGCATTGTGGTTCCGTCGCGTCGCTTTGCCTCCGTTGCTCGCTTCGAAAGTTCAACTTCTCAAGCGTCGACGGAAGCCAATCAAATAATATGCCAGTACAAGCGCTAGCCAATCAAACCGCGTGCTTGTGTGTCCGGGGCGGGAGATTAATGTGATTGGTTGTTGGTCGCACGCCAGACACGCCCACCGGCAAGCTTCAACGCACGCTGCCGTGTGGACGTGCGGTTAATGCCCGGACCTTCATTCTTCAATAACACACAAAATAACATGATTTCTGGCAGGTTTAGTGCAGTCTTTTTTTGTATTCATTACTTTGTTACTCAAATGAACTTAACGGTAAAAGTCATTACCCGTGTGACACAATCAGTAAAATTGACTTTTTCTGTGTTTTTCTTTTTCTTTACTAAGTGTAAAAGAGGTGCAGGCAGGAGTTATGATGTGCATATCATGATTAAAGGTCATTTCTAAATAGAATCTACCTTAGAGAAAATCATGTGACAGAAATATGTGTACGTCAGACTTCATAGGACAATGAATGAATGTTTCCTTTGCACACACTAAGGCTTTTTGCTGTGAGGCTGATTGCATGATTGCATTTGGTTGAATGTGGATCTCTGTTGGGCAAATTGACTATGGACTAATCTAAAGAGCCTTTACATGATTGTGCTTTTATTATAAAATACTAACTAGAAACATTTCTAGTTCCCTTAAAGTGGACCTATCATGCTATATTTGAAAAATATATTGTAGGGCCATACCTATATAAAACATGTCAGTGAAGTTTTTTTTTTCAAAATACCAAACAGATGTTACCTCTGTACCTCATTCACACCAACGGTGTTTCAGGGCCGGTTCGGAGCAGGAGCTTGAAAAGCACGGGGTTTTCCTGTTCACACCGCAGCAGAGCAGCCTCTTAGCTCCGGAATCCGGTTCATTTCGAGCACCAAAAAATTGTCCGGCCAGAGCAAAAGCACCGCATACGTCACGCTTACGTCGAGGCGGGGGCAGGGGCGGGATCAACTCCTGAACAACAACAAAAAGCCGGCGTTTTATCCAGTTTGTACAAAACGATGGAGAAACTTAACAAGCAGCAGTGGTCCACTGAAGAGAACAGCTACCTACTGGGAATCTGGTCTTCTGAAGAGGTACAGAGGAAGCTGGAGCACAATCGGCCATTGTTGTCGCTGTGAGGGGTTTCCGCGCGGTTTGGCTTTATGAAGCAGGCACGCAAACGGTTACGTCATGACGCAAATGATGACGCAATGACGCAGCACCAGTCGGACTCTGGGCGGTGTGAAAAGAGCCGGAGCTAAACCGAAGAACCGGTTCTGAACCTGAAAAGCTCTAGCATGGAGCTTGAACCGGAGTTGCGTTGGTGTGAATGAGGTATGAGAGAAACACGGATCTTGGGTCCTTAGCTTGAAAACAAATAATAAGAGGAGGCGGAGCTAATGCCTAATCAGAATTCTACCGGAGATAAAGTTAAATTCTGCTGTGATAAAACGCCATCCTGTTTAAACCACGTCAAGGATTATGTCTGAAACAGTATGGAGCTCAAATGCTTTTTATCTTGCGGGTTTATCACAAGGTGAGTTCCTTTTTTTATTTCCTGCTTTTTAAACACATGTGCTCTCCAGTACAGGTTAGCTCTGAGTGTTAGCGAGGCTTGCTAATGTAAACAAAGACGTCCTAAACACGTCAGGGATTGTTTCTGATAGCAACTTTCTGTGGGTCCGCCGCCGCTATGACGTCACAGCGGATGGAAATCTGTATCCACTCGTTGTACACCCGTTTTTAAAAGATTTGGGTACGGAGGAAAAGAGAGAAGGTTTTATTTTCTGACGCTGCGTGAGTTCCCCGACGCACACATATTTATGAATAAGAGACATCACAAAGTGCGTTTTGCATGATAGGTCCCCCTTAACCAGATTGGGATGTCTTTGACGCATGTTGTTGTATTTTTCTGGCAGCCCCACACTACCCTTTGTATCCTTAGTTATGTAATTTGTATTTATTTTGTAACAGTATAATAAACTATTTAACGTTCTAAATGACCACGGTTTTCAAAACACAGCTGAACATTTGATTGGAATTAAGCCATTGCCAATTGAACGATGAATTATACAAAAAGTACTTGTAGTTTTACATAATTTAGCCCAGGCTTTTGTATATGAATTATGAAACATCTTGTTTATTTAATTGTCTGTTGCCTTGTCCTTGGTTGCCTTTTCTTTTCAGCAACTTCACAAAGGCAATCCAGGTCTGAGCTGAAAACAATACTCATTTGAAACACATTGTAGGATGTTGTGATTATACAAATGATTAAATCAATAGCAGGGCTAACAACTATTGGTTATATCATCAGTAAAGATTAGATTAGAGGAAAACCTGTCTGTCGTAATGCTGTAGTATGTTTCTTGCTGAAGAAAGGTGAAACTTACAGGATGAAATGTAACCATATGAACATCTGATTGTCTAATCCTTTCTCTCAAACACCTCAATGCCCCAGATCGACCTGTTGCAAGTATTCTGTCTCCTATACTGTGTGTACAACAATATGATCTTTAACTTCAATCTCCAGTGTTTCATTGTGTTATATTCAATCAAGTCCTGTGTTTAGGTAGACCAACTCATTCTGACATCCAAATATGTAAAGGCTATGTTAGTCAATAGCTCAAAATGTAGTGGTGTGACAATGATGCCTCTGAAATTAACATATGGCTTAGTTTGTTCCCTTATTCAGGCCAGCATGACATGATTGTCAACTTTCTCTCAGTGTAAGCAAACAAAGATGTCCGCACTCCTTTTATTCCCATAAGGAAATCAGATCATTTAGAATTGTTTTGCCATTAAAATGTGTTTCGATCACTATTGTAGGAAGAAATGGTAACTATGGACAAGGGAGAGTAATTTGCATTCTGCCCATTTGAAAATAATTGGGGGAAAAACGTAGTTATCTCACAATTTCCGAGGCGTTATTGCAAAACTACAACGTTTAGCACTGCAGACCAGCTGTTAAACATCTGGATGTGAAACTGGATAGATTAAACGGATCAGTTAAAAAGTAAATCCTAGAAATCCCGCTCTTAAAAATAGTCACGTGAATAATAATAATAATAAAGCTTTATTTATATAGCACTTTTCATACATCACGTGCAGCTGAAAGTGCTTTAAAAAAATGGCACAACTCAGAAATTAAAAATAAACAACAAGAAATTCCACTCAGACCAGATGTTAAAGGTCACCTATCATGCAAAATCCACTTGTTCATGTCTCTTCTACATCAACATGTGTCCCCTCTTCTTCATGTCTCTTCTACATCAACATGTGTCCCCTCTTCTCCATGTCTCTTCTACATCAACATGTGTGCCCTCTTCTTCATGTCTCTTCCAAATCAACATGTGTCCCATCTTCTTCATATCTCTTCTACATCAACATGTGTCCCCTCTTCTTCATGTCTCTTCTACATCAACATGTGTCCCCTCTTCTTCATGTCTCTTCTACATCAACATGTGTCCCCTCTTCTCCATGTCTCTTCTACATCAACATGTGTCCCCTCTTCTTCATGTCTCTTCTACATCAACATGTGTCCCCTCTTCTTCATGTCTCTTCTACATCAACATGTGTCCCCTCTTCTTCATGTCTCTTCTACATCAACATGTGTCCCCTCTTCTTCATGTCTCTTCTACATCAACATGTGTCCCCTCTTCTCCATGTCTCTTCTACATCAACATGTGTCCCCTCTTCTCCATGTCTCTTCTACATCAACATGTGTCCCCTCTTCTTCATGTCTCTTCTACATCAACATGTGTCCCCTCTTCTTCATGTCTCTTCTACATCAACATGTGTCCCCTCTTCTTCATGTCTCTTCTACATCAACATGTGTCCCCTCTTCTCCATGTCTCTTCTTCATCAACATGTGTCCCCTCTTCTTCATGTCTCTTCTACATCAACATGTGTCCCCTCTTCTTCATGTCTCTTCTACATCAACATGTGTCCCCTCTTCTTCATGTCTCTTCTACATCAACATGTGTCCCCTCTGTGGAAAGAGACTCTGAAAGTTTCAGGAACAAAGATTCTCTCTCTTTTTGTCCTGATCCATTTCTATAAAAACTTGTCTGAAAATGAGCTGATCAGATTTTGGCCACTTTAAGATGTTTTGTCTTGTGTACCCAGAGAATCAGCACTTTGGAAACAGGGCTGAAACAGAGGGGATTATGGGTAATGCTGCAATGATCTTTTTGGTGTTTCAGCCAATCAGAGACAGGCTCTGTATTTATCTGAGACCTGTAATATATTAATGAAAAACAGTATAATAGGGGACCTCTCAAACCTTCACAGACACACGGTCAGAATGTCCATTACTCACTTGTGGGACTTTTTGACCTCCGTGCCCCCGGGGCCAGAGCCACAGTCGTGGGCCTGGATGATGAAGGTGTACTCCTTCTGCAGCTCGCAGTCCACCAGGCCCCGGGCCCTCAGCTGGCCCTCTCCGGACGTCCCGTTCAGAACCACTGCCTCGAACGGGGCCTCCAGTCCTTGGATATTAAATGCACAGATCTCCCCTAAAGACCAGGGAGAAGGGAGGAGACAGAAGGAGGAGGAGGGAGGAGTTAATCACAGTCACACAGGTTGAATACAGGGGACAATAAATAAATACATTTGCACGTACTACTTTAAAGCAGAAGTGTGTCCCTGTAGTTGGCGTAAAGAAGTGGAATTAATTGCCGAATGATTTAAAGGGCTGTAAGGAAATGTTTGAGAAAATGTATAAAGAAAGCGTAATTAGTCAGTAGTTGACTTTTGATTGTGTTCTGGTTTTATGTTTCAGTATTTTTAAGCAACTGTAACTGAAAGAGTTATTTCTACTCCCATATTAGCATACACACAGAACACAGCAACACAATTTGCTTTACGCTGAAATGCATTCAATTTGTACCATTATTTTCCCTTTGACATACATCTGTGTTAATTGTATCCAACATAGTTTTAACAAATGTTGGGACCATTTAGGGTTAGATTAGTTTTAAAGGCATTTCGTTAGTGTTTTCTGACGTGTAAATGTTTCTGAATGATGAATGAACTGAATACTTTCTGTTTTGTGTATTCTCAAACTTCAGAGTTAATCGGGTTTTCTCATTTCACACATTCATTGTCTTATGATTGCACTTTTAAACAATTTGTGAAAAGACTGGAATTGAATTGTAGCATATTCCCAGCCATGCACTTCTGTCTACTTGCTCTTGTGAAGGGCTTTTCTTCGGTTTGCCCTCCACGACAAGTAGAGATCCTCTGTAGCCCACCCAAAAACCAACAACATACAGAACAATTGAGTTACACGAAGCACAAATAAAACGACGACGTCTCAAAGTCACCCTCGTGTCGACGTACTGAGGATGAAAATCAATTTAAATCCAGAGTGAGCAGCTGACAAGAGCAAGACAAAAGAGGCGGCTGACATTTATTAGCAGGGCATATAAAGACGTGGTCCATTTGTGGAGTGGGCTTCTTTTTTTTGTCTTTCTTGGTGACTTGACGTCCCCTCACGCTTCCTCTGGTGGGATTTAAGGAAACCACTTAGCGCGGCCGGCTCACACTCTGACCTGTGACAGCTAATTGCGCTGATATCACTTAAACTAACAGCAAAGACTAAATTGGATTCCCGAGCAGCTTTGTGTGCGCATTGCTCCTGGCAAGTTCCGATAAGAGCAACTTTATGTTCCACCACCTTCGCCTTTATCTCCCTTTCATTCTGCTTCTGTTATAATCCCCTCCCCCCCCCAACTTCCTTCCTGTTGGGGCAGGAACTCTGAAATGAAAATGTGCCCACAGCGAAGCTATTGGCTAAATAATAAAGAAAAAGGGAAACAGGAAGAAAAAACAAAAAGGGAGGGTGTCGACACTGTCTGCATACTCTAAAGACTTCCCCCTCCTCTATTGCCTCAACAATGAGTTCTCAGGGTTAAATGAACCCCCACAATATGGAGAAGCATGGAGAGAAAAATCATAAAATGGCATTGGGCAAACGGTGTGCGACGGGGAGTGACAGAAGATGCAACAGTCTTGATGCGCTGCTTCTCTCAATGGTGCAACACGGCACAAAACGGACGAATGGAAAATCTATCACCGCCGGAGCGAGAAGTAAATCCAGTATACACAGGAAAGTGCTGAAGCTCCCCACCAGTGTGAATATGCTGAGGATATGCTGATGAGACACAGCTGGGGGTGAGTGGCCGACATGATAGTCAGGGTTTAAATGTAGCTGATGGGCCACACCTGGGGGTGGGTGGCCGACATGATAGTCAGGGTTTAAATGTAGCTGATGGGCCACACCTGGGGGTGAGTGGCCGACATGATAGTCAGGGTTTAAATGTAGCTGATGGGCCACACCTGGGGGTGAGTGGCCGACATGATAGTCAGGGTTTAAATGTAGCTGATGGGCCACACCTGGGGGTGGGTGGCCGACATGATAGTCAGGGTTTAAATGTAGATCATGGGCCACACCTGGGGGTGGGTGGCCGACATGATAGTCAGGGTTTAAATGTAGCTGATGGGCCACACCTGGGGGTGAGTGGCCGACATGATAGTCAGGGGTTTAAATGTAGCTGATGGGCCACACCTGTGGGTGGGTGGCTGACATGATAGTCAGGGTTTAAATGTAGCTGATGGGCTGCACCTGGGGGTGGGTGGCCGACATGATAGTCAGGGTTTAAATGTAGATGATGGGCCACACCTGGGGGTGAGTGGCCGACATGATAGTCAGGGTTTAAATGTAGCTGATGGGCCACACCTGGGGGTGGGTGGCCGACATGATAGTCAGGGTTAAATGTAGCTGATGGGCCACACCTGGGGGTGGGTGGCCGACATGATAGTCAGGGTTTAAATGTAGATGATGGGCCACACCTGGGGGTGGGTGGCCGACATGATAGTCAGGGTTTAAATGTAGATGATGGGCCACACCTGGGGGTGGGTGGCCGACATGATAGTCAGGGTTTAAATGTAGCTGATGGGCCACACCTGGGGGTGGGTGGCCGACATGATAGTCAGGGTTTAAATGTAGATGATGGGCCACACCTGGGGGTGGGTGGCCGACATGATAGTCAGGGTTTAAATGTAGATGATGGGCCACACCTGGGGGTGGGTGGCCGACATGATAGTCAGGGTTTAAATGTAGCTGATGGGCCACACCTGGGGGTGGGTGGCCGACATGATAGTCAGGGTTTAAATGTAGCTGATGGGCCACACCTGGGGGTGGGTGGCCGACATGATAGTCAGGGTTTAAATGTAGATGATGGGCCACACCTGGGGGTGAGTGGCCGACATGATAGTCAGGGTTTAAATGTAGCTGATGGGCCACACCTGGGGGTGGGTGGCCGACATGATAGTCAGGGTTTAAATGTAGATGATGGGCCACACCTGGGGGTGGGTGGCCGACATGATAGTCAGGGTTTAAATGTACTGATGGGCCACACCTGGGGGTGGGTGGCCGACATGATAGTCAGGGTTTAAATGTAGATGATGGGCCACACCTGGGGGTGGGTGGCCGACATGATAGTCAGGGTTTAAATGTAGCTGATGGGCCACACCTGGGGGTGAGTGGCCGACATGATAGTCAGGGTTTAAATGTAGCTGATGGGCCACACCTGGGGGTGGGTGGCTGACATGATAGTCAGGGTTTAAATGTAGCTGATGGGCCACACCTGGGGGTGGGTGGCCGACATGATAGTCAGGGTTTAATTGTAGCTGATGGGAGATGGGTCAAGGTGACTGAAAGATGAGGTCATTTATCTTTAAACATCCATATGCACAACACACCTGGCATGGAAAGCAGAGCTGGGTGTACCAAAAGCAGGACAAAGGAACTTCTATCCATCAATCTCTCTTCATCCAAAGATGGGTCGAAGAGGTCCCAAACTTCCCTTTTTCTAGCCACCAGCACTGACTCAGGGATTCGGGGGCCAGCGTGGAGATATAATCCCCCCACCTGGTCCCGGGAATGCCTTCGAACATGCCTGAAACATCTCCCTTGGGAAGTAATCAGACGGCATCCTTACCAAGTGACTGAACCACCTAAACTAGCTCCTTTCTACGCAAAGTAGCTCTTCTCCAAGTTGTCCCGGATGACTGAACTTCTCACCTTATGCCTAACAGAGATGCCAGCCACTATCCTGTCACCCATGTTGACCTTTTGTATCCACAGTCTCTTTGTTTTGGTCATGACCATCCCGTCATGATCATAGGTGGGAACATGAACGAAGATGGACTGGTAGATTCAGAGCTTTGCCTTTTGGTGCAGCTCTGTCTTCATCACAATGGTGCATTAAAGCGACTGCAATACCGTACCCTTACTCCGAACACCCTCCATTATCCCCTCACTTGAAAACAAGAACACAAGATACTTGAACTTGTTTACAGTCCAATGGTTTCCATTAGAACCATGGCCTCAGACGTGGAGTTGCTTATCCTTCTCCTAGCCGCCTTAAACTCGGCTGTGAACCGTGGAAAACAGAAAAACAAAATACCTTTACATCAGTCCAGGTCCAGACGAAGCAAAATAGAACAAATCCTCCTAATATATAAGAAGAATCAAATAATGTCTCAAGAAAAGAGCAGGATTTGAATACAGGCTGAACTAAAGAGGCGATAAAGTGCAGGTGAACAGGAGGTCAGGTGCTTTAAGGGCTGATGGGCATACTTGCCAACCCTCCCGATTTTCGCGGGAGACTCCCGATTTCATTGCCCTCTCCCGGGGTCATATTCCTCCCGCATTTCTCCCGATTTCTGACAAAATCAGATTTACTCAGGACTGTTTCCACTCGGATTTTAATACAGCTACACCATTGTTTGGTTTCCATGGTAGCACGTCTCTTTAGTAGCGCGCGCAACTGAAAGTCTGATAGGGTGAGGGAGATAGTCACAGAAAACAGAACAAGAATCGACAACTCTACCCTCTGCTCACTCTTTTCCTGTCAAATACAGGTCCAGCCCACACACACATACACACACATGTGCTCCATCAAGGATGGTGCTTCAGGCCGAAAGGCAGTGCACTTACAACTACAGTGAGCATGTTAATGTTAATCTAATACAGCTCCGGCGATCCACTAGCACCACCCCTCCCCCCGCGGTGGTTTTGAAATGCTCCCGATTTCTGGGGTCTCAAGGTTGGCAAGTATGCTGATGGGACCAGATGGAACTAATAAGGAAGTGAAAACACACACTGACAGTAAGTTAAAACAGATATGACACGGATTGAGAACACTTCAAAATAAAACAAAAACCTAGGGGTCATTACAACACCTGATGCTTTGTTTCCTTTGTTTTATGTCCGCCTTTTACTCCGTTTCAAACAGGAACAGCGTTCCCTCACCTGCTGAGCGACGGCCCGGCGCGGAGGAACAGATGTTGGGCGGCTGGCACTTGGCAGCGGCACAGAGCTCACAAACGCTAATTACTGCGCTAAACTGTTAGCTAAATATGTGTCTCCGCGTCACATTAGGCTTTTAAGAGGTAGATTTATGGTCAGAAGAAACTCTGTCTTCTTGAAGGGGGGCCATTTGAAAACTAATGGATTCAGACTAATGGATATGGAGCTGCAGTGCAATTTCTTTATGAGGTTATTTGCCGGGTTATCATCACTGTTTGGCTATTTGGCGTAATGAATTGTTTTTATGATGTACACCATGTAGGAGTAAAGCTTTGCAGACTTACACAGTACAACTTTTCAGACTTCCTGGACACCCACTATGTGTCTCTTTCTTTACTCTACCTTATTTCCTATGGGCACCGTTCCACTTTTATTTAATCAAGTCTAAAGTTTAAAGACTGTCTATTAGTCAGAAATGTTTGCTCAGGAAATAAGCTGCCGTCCTGTTGGTGTCAGAAGTCGTGCGGCACACCTCGCGGGAATCTGGCACTCGACTATCAGTGAGGACACAGAGCTCATTATCAGTAAAGACAGAGATGCTTTACTGGCAACGCTGGCCTGTAGTGTTTGCAGAGCTGCAAGACTGTGACAGAGTATCGGGGGCCACAGCGCCTCGAGGCCCCCAAGTCATAATCAAAGCTGACAGAGCATCGCCCGCCTGTAAAGTCGCTCTCGCATATAAGTATAAAGATATGTGCGGCGGATGCTAAGTGAGAGGTGAAAGTGGAGATATCAGGAGGAAGTTGCAGCGCTAAGAGGAAGAGGGGGAAGAGACAGATATGAGGGGAGATGAAAGAAGTAGCCGGGGAGGATGGGAACACGGCCACCACCTCAGGGCAGCACCCACCTCCCTACTGGAGAGTGACCAAAGCGTAGGCATGAAAACACACACACACACATTGACTCACACTGTGCCAGTTTGCCAGCCCTAATCAGACATGCCTTTCATCCGCCTACTGTTGGAACACACACCGCAGAGGCAGCAAGTAAATCAGATTACTGAATATCACGCTGTTACTGAACACATTTTGGACCAGGCATCCGTTTGCTGGCACTAACATGTTTGCACCCACATTATCTTAATATTTTCACCCGCTATTGTTACTAAATCAACCCTATTTGCACACGAGTTGAGGCCGACTGCGCAGTTTACACAGTTGTCATGATTTCAGCTGCTTTTCCAATTTGGATTTGGCTCGAAATTATCTGTATTAGTCACCCGCGTAACCTGCTAATTCTCCCTCTCATTTTAGTCGCAAAAACATAATGGCACGTCCGCAAGCACGCACAAATCGACACACCCACACACACACACACACACACACACACACACACACACACACACTCAGCTGCAGTGCCGAGATAGACTGTCAGCTTCATAACTCTGCAGAGGGCCGAAATTGAAAATGCCGTAATTATGCTCTTCATGAAATTAGCCAGCCGAGGGAAAAACACAATTTGAGAAGCTGTCCATTCTGCAGATAAGGATTAATACTAATCAAGCCCCCATGTTCTGACTCTAAACCAGGAGTGCTGTTTGAGTACAGTGTGTGTGTGTGTGTGTCGGATGGGAGATTGTTAATTAAAGACACACTTTCTCAACAGGGGCTTAGAGGGGAGGGAGTGTGTGAATGATGCGGGGGGGGTGTGAAGATTTACTCGACCTCGCGGTTGCCACCCCTCGTCTCCTCGTTGTTAATTACATTAAAGGCTCTCCTCGCAGAGTTAATGACATCCTGCTGTCTCTAACACAGTGAACAGCAGCGTGTGTGTGTACGTGAGGCTGGTGTCAGAGTGAAGGCTGGAGGACTGAACCTGTCAATCAAACTCTCACATCACTTGAAAACAGCTCACAAGGCTTTGAAAGAGGAAATGTCTTCAATTAGTGGAAGGGTAAGTTAATTATAAGGGAAAGGTGTATCTATTTTCCATTTTTTATGTAATTATTTTCAAATGTTTGCTTTATTTTGTATTAGTTTTTGATAATGGAGGACAGTAAGAAGTATAAGAAGAAGAAGACATTTTCCCGAAGTCAAGAACACTCATGTTTCCTGTGTTGGATATGATAGACGCCAATCAAGGGTGACACTTGTCATTCACAGCATAAATTCCACAACACCTGGATGTCTATACTTACTGTAAACTATCCATCTATAATTACATGTTTTAGTCAATAGTAAGTATTGACATATTTTCCCCTTAAAAGGATATCAAGTATTTCCAAATGTGTGTTTTTTGTGAGCGACATACACATGAGAATGACCAAATTGGTGCAGGGTACACTGGGTGCACTGATATCCAGAATATTAACTTTTATTAATCCCTCTTGGTGAAATGGTTTCTCTGCATTTGACCCATCCTGTGTTAGGAGCAGTGTGTTGCCATTTTGAACGGCGCCCGGGGAGCAGTGTGGGGAACGGTGCCTTGCTCAGGGACACCTCGGTAGCACTTGGTCTTGCCGGGACTTGAACTGGTGACCTTCCAGTTGCCAAGCCAAGTCCCTATCTACTTCGCCACCACCGCCCACTAAGTCAATGTTATGCTTTCCACAAATGTTTTAAGTCTTCCTTATGTAACGTTTGTCATTCATTTCCATTATATTGAATGGACAATAAAGCATTGTGAATCTGAATCCGAATCTAAATACACACCCCCAAGATAGTTTGAAGATAACTTCTACTGTTTTGAACTCTCACAGATAACATAAAATAAAAAAGCAAATGTTCCTGCTCATCTTCACCAATTGAGCTCGGCGCAAGTTCTTATAATGTCATTTGTTCTGATATTTCTTGTCATCGAAGGAACATATGTTACATTTTTCTTTCATATCAACATCTTTATGTATCTTATCTAGCTATCGTTATGTATAACTGTTATCTATACCCACTTTAAATGTGGACTAGATCATGCTTAAGATATGAAATGACATTTGTTAGTAACATCACAAAGTCAGAAGAAATAGAGTGTTTGTGATTCAGAGGAAATCCACTGGCAGCAGCTCTTAGTGCAGAATCACCATGCATGTGCCTCAAAATCTCCACTCTCCAGGCATTTCTCTGGACAGCCGTGCTTAAGGTCCTAAACACATCAATGCCTTTTAATCCCTTTTAGCTCTGCCAACCACCGTACAGTAGAGCCACCTCCTCTATGTGTCAATAAAGTTAAACCCCAGCGTGCGATGTGTCAATTACTTCAGCGTAGACTTGGATTAGAGCCAAAGCACCAAGTGTCAAACGATCAATTAAAGACTGGCACCCAATGCAACACCTGCCAGAACATTACTATAAACACAAACACCTCCATTTAATCAGTTAATGGTTACATCTTACATATATTAAATCAAGCTTTCAAGCCAATATCAGCTGTTGTTAGTACAAGAACATGACACTTTAAGCTGTATCCATAAAGCTTTCATTGTGAGCAGGGTGTAATTTCCACTGGGGACAGGGGAGACATGTCCCCCCCACTTTTCAAAATCCCATTTGTGTCCCCCCCCACTTTTCAAATATGTTTTTTTCCTCTTTTTTTTTACGCAAGCGGTCATCGTCATGGAGGAGCACACAGCGTCTGTGTGTGTGTGTGTGTGTGTGTGTGTGTGTGTGTGTGGGGTGTGGGTGTGGTGTGTGTGTGTTGTGGTGTGGTGTGGTGTGTGTGTGTGTGTGTGTGTGGTGGTGTGTGGGGCATGAGAGAGAGAGAGAGAGAGAGAGAGAGAGGAGCGAGAGAGAGAGAGAGAGAGAGAGAGAGAGAGAGAGAGAGAGAGAGAGAGAGAGAGAGAGAGAGAGAACCAGTTACGGGGGTTGTTGTTAGCATCTGGTGCTAGCTCGGAGCTAACGGAGGTTTGAAGCTGTTTCAACAATACGGAGAGGGAGAGTCCTCTCCTACCGGACTGAGAGAGATAACGTCAGCTCAGGGAGATAAAGGACTGAGTGATTAGATTGTACACTTTGGTCTAAGTTATCTCAGTGGGTCTCAAACGGTTTGGTCATATGTAAACAAATATGTCCATCTATTTAATATAGGACCCCCTGTTTTGTGTCCCCCCCACTTCTCAAACCAAAGTTACATTCTTGATTGTGAGGAATTTGAGAGAAAAGTTATATTAGTAGGTCAATATTGGTTAGCGTCATACTATCAATTAGAGACTAACACCCAATGCAAACCCTAGAACATTACGGCAGACACACAGCTGAATGTAACTTAATGATTCCCAGTGCCTTTATTACAGAGAAAGACTTGAAATGGGAACCAGAGGCGATGACATGCAGCAAATGGTCGCGAGAACAATTCATTCAATCGTGATTTTCAGCCAAAACCAGCTAAAGTTCATATAAAAACACGTAGGATTAGGTTTAAATTGTATCCATAAGTCTCCACTGAGCATCTCACATAATGCAAGATAAAGAATATTAGCAGAATTATGTAAAAATTAAAATTCACAACACATGTTAAAAGCCCGATTATAGTCTTTTTAAATCTCTGTGAGATATTATTATGTAATTCATAATACTATAAAGCCACATTGTTGTTGTCTGTCACCACTCTTAAATCCACTGTGCACAATGACTGGATTTAAGCCATTTAAACCTGGATTACCCTTTTTTTCCCCATCATTTATTTGTCGCTGGATTAAACATTTAGATTATGCACAATCATGCCTGAGGCTGATTACTTTGTCCCAAGAGCACTGATGAAACTCTTTCCATCTTTGTCAGTCAGTTGAGAACATGGATTATTAATAATATATATTGTACATTTTGCCTTCAAAGTAATGAATGGCAACGAAACCAAGCGGGTAAGAAACATAAACATGATCAAAGACAGCCTAGGCAGTCTCATTAAACACGGGGAGAAATCAATAGTTTCTATCTTCCAATTCTGTTCATGGAAATGGCCCCAGGGGAGAGCATGTGTCCTTGTCTGAGCAAGGCCAGTTAGAGTTCAAGGTGTTCAAATATCCGTCGCAGAGTTTATGACCCCCATTAATACCCCTGAGGATGTTCTTCGCACAGCTGAGCAACAAAATGAAACAAAGATCATCGTCTGGCTGACACTCTCTTTGACCATGAATAGAGTTTATTACATTTAAGGTCAACAAAGCAGAACAAATGTAACGGCGAGCGTCCAATAGAATACAGAGCAGGTGAGTCTGATTCACTACATTAAATAAATGCAGCCAGTGCATTTTCCTTTATTCAATGGAGTACATCAAAATACCTGAAGTTCGTTTTCAGCCCAGGGGGGGTGCTGCTAGGCTCCACTAGCCCTTCACAGCGCGTCACAGTTTCGCCGCTGCGAGACGCTACTAGCACCAAATGTATTTGATTAGCCAGATATCACATTTTACATATCCATGACTCCATCAATGTCATAACAATATTCGATTGGTTAACGGATTATGAGGAGCTTTTTAAAGACATTGGCTTACTCTAAAACGAAACAGATCCCTGTGGCAACGAAACTGATTCACTGAGAGGTTTTCAAACCATGCTAGGAAATGTGATGTGATGCTATATGTTGTTATATTTTGTTATAGTTTTCTTAAAAATATTCTAAGTCTAATAGTCTTCTATCTTGTGTTTGTATGTATGCACCACAACACCAAGTACAATTCCTCGTATTTGTTAACCTACCTGGTAATAAACCTGTTTCTGATTTTTGAGAATAAAGCAAATAGACCATGTTAAATATTGTACGAATATACGTGTTGACTAGAACTGACACTCAGCAGGTAACTGTGTCTGTAGCTGCCTTTTCACACCCAAAGTTCAAATTATTTGAACTTTGACCTCCTTTGTCGCTCACCTTTCGACCTGCAACTAATCAGATGACAGCTGTATGGCGCGGCTAGCAGGCGAGGATAGAAACAAAACTTAACTAGCTGTTTTTGACCTTGCGTGAGCAAAGGGCAAATCAGGAATCATGTGAATGCAGCTTTAGAGTTTGGGCTCTAGAGCGCTGGAGTTTAGGCATTCATCTTAGCCTTAATATCAAAGTAAGTATTCAGAAAAGTATACCATATTTTTTTTTCTTTATCACCTTTCTTGTAACAAAACATATTTTCTTTTTTAGCCAAAGCTGACCAGACTTCTTGGGATTGATAAGGCTGCACTTAGTCCCTTGATCAGATAGTCATTAACAACTGCCTGAGAAAGAGCTGGATGTCCAAATTGACCAATCAGAATAGAGTATTCAACTCAGCCATGTAATAACGAGATATGAGGCTTTCTCCAGTGCATTGATAAATAATGAATCTTTGTTTAGGTTTAGGGGAAGATCACAGTTTCTAACACAGAAACAGAAAGGTCACTATGAGTGAGGGGCAGACCACATGGGCAGAGGGCAGGCAACATGGGGAACAGTGTAGGTGTTCACAAGAAAGAGTAGCCTTCAGCAAAGAGCATGTATCTGCTGGAGGTACTGTGATGGACCATGGGTGATGACCTTCCTCCCTGAAGGGTTTGGTTGCTTCCCGTCTGCATCTATTTCTAGATAAACTGAAACTGAAGCCCAGCACACAGTTGCCGTAAGGGTAGGGAGAAATAAATAACATTGACTCATGATTTGAAATAGGAAACAAACAGCAGTCCCCCGAGTCCCCCCATCCCTCCATCCACCCTGACCTCTGTGGAGGAATTAAGAGAAACTGATAAATGATTCATGGACAAAGTTTGTATTTTGTTATATTTAATAAAGTAATAAATAAAGTCAATATACAAGTGAAATCAATCTGAAATGTAGGAACAGAGCCACTTAATTTGACACTTAAGTTCAAGTCATATATCATATATATCAATATTCCAATTACTGACTATTCTGCACACTTTCTATTATATTCTGTTTCTACTATCCATCCATCCATCCATCCATCTTCTCCCGCTTATCCGTGGTCGGGTCTCGGGGGTAGCAGTTCCAGCAGAGAGCCCCAAACTTTATTTTCCCTGGCGACATCAACCAGCTCTGACTGGGGGATCCCAAGGCGCTCCCAGGCCAGCGAAGAGATATAATCCCTCCACCTGGTCCTAGGTCTACCCCTTGGTCTCTTCCCAGCTGGACGTGCCTGGAACACCTCCCTAGGGAGGCGCCCAGGTCCTAACTAGGTGCTCGAACCACCTCAACTGGCTCCTTTCGACGCGAAGGAGGAGCGGCTCAACTCCGAGTCCCTCCCTGATGACTTAACTTCTCACCTTATCCCTAAGGGAGACACCAGCCACCCTGCGGAGAAAACCCATCTCGACCGCTTGTATCCGCGATCTCGTTCTTTCGGTCATGACCCATCCTTCATGACCATAGGTGAGGGTAGGAACGAAAATGGCCCGGTAGACAGAGAGCTTTGCCTTCTGGCTCAGCTCCCTTTTCGTCACAACGGTGCGGTAAAGCGACTGCAGTACCGCTCCCGCTGCTCCGATTCTCCGGCCCATCTCACGCTCCATTGTTCCCTCACTCGAGAACAAGACCCCGAGATACTTGAACTCCTTCACTTGGGTTAAGGACTCATTCCCTACTTGAAGTGGACAGTCCATCGGTTTCCTGCTGAGAACCACTCACTGTTTCTACTATATTCTATTTTATTTTATTTACTTGTACTATTGTATCTGTTATATTGTGCTGCACTGTTGGAGGAGCCTGTGATCTAAGATATTCATTGTCATAACTAAACGGTAGCTATGCACACATGACAATAAAAGCCTTGAAACCTTGACACCTTCTGCACCCCGAACACAGGAAACAGCCAACTGGTCCTACACCCCATCATTCAACTATTAAACCCCCTCGTCCTTCGCCATTTGCATATCCCCCTTTTACACTTCCTTTTGCCCTCCTGATAAATCCTTATCATATGTCTCTGTTAAACACACACACAACAAAAAATACAATTTAACAGTGTAAAGGGCAATCAGAGTGCAATCAGAGTATAAGAATATAAGCTACTTTACTGTCATGCTTGCAACGTATTTCATTGTGTAGCATAGTGTTTCTCAAACTTTTTCATACCAAGGACCACTTAACCAATAAAAAAACACTCGAGGACCACCTAACTCCACAAATATCCAAAAACACATCGTTTTTTAGAAATCGCCTAAAAATGGTACAAACAAGTGGCAACATGTGTGATGAAGGTGTTTATTTGGGCTATATCATGCAATTGAAAGTGAAACTTAAGCTCGCTTCATTGCGGAGATATTCCCGCGAGAGTGCGGAAAACTTAAATGTATTTATTTATTTCAAATGTGAAATGTTACCAATATACTCACGGACCACTAGGGGGCGCTCGCGGACCACCAGTGGTCCGCGGACCACACTTTGAGAAGCACTGAATTGTATGTCTGAAAAGGAACTGGAAGCACTGCGAGTGGTTTTCACATGTCTCAGTGTTACCCTTATTTTAATACCAGTTACTATGAGATTCACATTCATTATTTCTTATATGATATAATCTTCTTTGGAGAAGGCAGTTGGCAGCTGAATATTTTCTTTAATTGAACAGCAAGACTAAATCCCATGGTGTGAAATGTTCATGTTAGCCGCATGATGAGCTCGGATAAGATCTCAACCAGAGAATTGAGTCATAGTATTACCATGCATAGCAATGAATGCATTAATTAAAAAAAAGTAATCCTACTATTCCTTGTATTCTGACTACAAGTTATCACCCACTGCCTTCAACAGAGCCTAGTGTAAAATCAAAAAGTCCAGGATCTCAGTGATGAAATAATTATGCCCCCTCTACATCATGTAGTGCCACACTGCCCAAACACAGGCTGAAACCCGGCCATTATGCCATCGATCATCTCATCGCATGCCCAGCTGTTCCACATCATCACACTGAGCGTTACAGCCTCGCTTCCAGCAGCACAATGACTCCACTCAGACTGCTTTACTCTATTCACGGTTCAACTAAACCTGGAACAAGACCAACATGTAGGGTCGAATATGCAGCGAGCGGGTCATTATTGGGAAAGTAAGGGTGAGCAGGTCTTGAATGACCGGTTCCTTTCGCTATATCACCAGCTCGGTGCATATTATCCAACTCAGTACATGGCTACTTACTAAATTAATCAATCATTTGACCCCACATGTTGATCTATTCACTTCTGCTGAGGTAAAATTGTCCGTTTTACTGAGTATCAATGGCAAACTGCGGCAACTGCCATGTGACAAAAAATGACGGCAGCACTGATGGAGGTTTTCTGTAACTGTTCAAGTCTGTTCACAGTTTCCATTAACAGTCTTTAAACATTGGCAGAGCCCATACCATGTTCCTTATAGTGTTTACTTCCTGTATGTCTTCTTCTACTGTTCCCTATAGTGTTTACTTCCTGTCTGTCTTCTCCTGAAGTTCTCCATTGTGTTCACTTCCTGTATGTTTACTTCTGTTGTTCCCTAAAGTGTTTACTTCCTGTCTGTCTACTTTCGATGTTCCCTTAAGTGTTTACTTCCTGTCTGTCTTCTCCTGAAGTTCTCCATTGTGTTCACTTCCTGTATGTGTACTTATGCTGTTCCCTTAAGTGTTTACTTCCTGTCTGTCTTCTCCCACTGTTCCCTTAAGTGTTTACTTCTTGTCTGCCTTATCCTTCTTATGTTCCCTTTGGTGTTTACTTCCTGTGTGTCTTCTCCTTCATTTCCCTATTGTGTTTACTTCCTGGCTGTCTTCTCC
>NW_022991975.1:0-10000 GCF_902827175.1 Gymnodraco acuticeps | reverse complement strand
CAACATCATGTGTGTGTTGCTTCTGTTGGGCTTGTTTTCAGACCTGGTTGCTTCTGTCTCTCAAAGCTGGCAACAGAGAGGGCGCAGTGTCTAATAGTAGCAGTAAGCTAACGAGAGGCTACGTTCAGCTGGTGACTCGGGAGTCGAGACAGAGAAAATGTCAGGAGTTTGGAAGTATTATAAAATTGAAAGCGAAGGCAGTGTAACAGCCAGATGGAAAGAACAGAGCTACATTCAACACGACCAATCTAATACGCCACGTGAGAAACAAACACCAACAACAACACGACGAGTACACAGCGGCCCCTCAGGTAACGGCACTGACACAACCGACACTTTCAGAGACTTCAGAAACTGCCCCAGAACAGTGAAAAGGCCAAAAAAAGAACTGCCAAGATAGCTGAACTCATCGCGTTGGATGACCAGCCGTTATCTGTTCCCTTTGTTCTCTTAATGCATTGCATAAAGATCGGATCGGGGAAAAATCGGTATAAGCAGATTGTCAAAATCAAATGATCGGAATCGGATCGGCAGCAAAAAAAGGTGATCGGGACATCCCTAGGGCGCCTTACAGCTTTTCAGGGATTTCTGATTAAAACGCTTTCTCTTGGCGGAGCATGGGTCACATATTCCACCGTGTCACTTCTCAAGCTGCAGCGCCGCTTTACAAGAGGTTTGATTACCACAGAGGGGCCAGGAAAAGACGGATTTAAGCTTTGAAAAGCTTGCATGTAAAATATAGATACAATTTGTCTAAATGAATAATTTAAATATGGAGGTTTAGTCCCAGAGCACCACACGGTTGACTAATGCTGTGACAGACTCTCTAATAAACCGAGCGGGTCTGGGCAATTTTTTTGGGCTGCTCTTAGAGATAATTAACCAATCAAAGTGTATTAATGGTGTACCATGTCTCCCGGGCATAGACTCAATTGTGTAGACTTTTCATTGAATGTGAGTAACTACAACTAATAATGCAGTCAAAGGAATTTAAACTACACTTTTTATTTGAAATTCAATCTTTTGCATGGCTTTAATGGAGTTCTTTCATGTACTAATCACCGATAGAAGCAGCCGTTTTTAAGCTTAGTGGACAGTTAAGTCTTCATAATACAGGATGGCTTTATTCCCGTAACGCAACATTATCTAAAATTTGCTCAGATGTGACCTTTATGCCAACATTACAGCAATTACACAGGAGCGGGCTGATAAAGGGACTGTTGGGACAAATTAAATTATCCATCATTAGACCATTTCTATAATAGGGTTAGGTATTACGTATTGTATACCTAACCCTAAGTATTGTTTGCAATAGAAAATTAAGCATAACCACCTGTGTGCTCTAGAAAGTAAGAAAAGACTACATCATGTACGGGCAGATTGTATTTTTTTTTGTGCAACAGTTAATCTATTACTGGTGTAAGAAAAGGTCAATAAGCCATAACTCCAAAGTGAGTTTTGTGAGTGATTAATAGTTTGTCTTTACACAGCATAAAGTCAGCCCAGTGTCAGTACAGTCTGGTAATACAAGATTCACATTTAATGCTCTTGTCCAATCAATTCTAATTCAATGCAGGAAGGACAGATTGTGTGTGTGTGTGTGTGTGTGTGTGTGTGTGTGTGTGTGTGTGTGTGTGTGGTGTGTGTGTGTGTGTGTGTGTGTGTGTGTGTGTGTGTGTGTGTGTGTGTGTGTGTGTGTGTGTGTGTGTGTGTGTGGTAATTACATAGTTTGAAATTAATGTAATCAGGGATTGGTCAAATATCTGGATTTGATTAATCTGATGACATGGATTAATTAGTGTACATGTGTTAGGGTCAACGTAGATACTGGACTTATTCGAGGCTTAAACTGCCACATTTTTTTATCTCCTTTTAGGAAAGTATTTTATGAAAACAGCTCGGTATGTGTAAACACGCACACGGGTCAAATTGATATGACGGTAAACCATAAATGAAATTCTTTCATCGTATGAAGGTGAACAAGTTGTTATGAAATGAATTAAATGACCTCACAACACACGAAGTAGGTCCAAAAGCTAATTGAGAGCAAGTGTAGGTATATTGGCTTTATATAATGTATTCATGTAAACAATTCTCCCACAACAACATTTTGAAGCCAACAGAGACAGCGTTCCCGAGATGCAGAATGATAAGGATGTTATTAAAATATCAAAACAAGGCTTAATCTTTCTACTTCAGAGTCATACAATATTAGAGGCTTATCAGTAATTGTGCAGAATAGGATGCTGTACGTCACATGAAATTTTAACCTTCAGAGTCTCACTTCACTCTATTATAAAACCTTCTGCTCGTCCTTTCTCCATTTCCTCCAGCTCCGTTCTCATGGCGCACCTCTGCCAGCGAGCTAATTAGCTTTAGCACTTTTACAACACTTACATTATCTTTACTGCAGCTTCTTAGAACGCCACATTAACTGCAGAATAGATGCTGTTAGCTGATCTGGAAACAGCCATACTGCAGCTGAGCCTGAGGGCTGTGACACTCACTGTTAAAAAGATAATGTCACATAAAGAACATGTTCAGTGAGATAAAGTTAAGGGCTAATTGCCCACTTAAGGACATCATCACAATTTTATAGCATATTCAGAAATTATATGAACTGTTCAGGTCGGTCTATTTCATAATTATATGAAACGGTGCCTTGTGGGGGGGACTCGTAGACAAAAACAAGTTATGTTTTGATTGCTCTCACATTGTTTACATTCTTGTTTGCTAGCTTCTCTTCAATCTTGCCACTATTAGTCCATTATGGCGTTTCTGTGTACACTGCTGCGGGCCACGCAAAGTTATGTGATGAGGTGTCGCGAACGTTGACGGCCCTCTGTGTCACGAACGTCGTAGACGGGGGGGGGGGGTGAGGCCCCCTCCGTGAGGTGAGACCCCAGGCAGGGCGGGCCTGTGTCAATTTCTGGAAAATAATAGAAACGACTGCGGCTGCCTACATGCTGGATTATACTGTATGTGTCCTTGAGGTTGAACAAACGAGTACTCACTCATTGCAGTATAGCGCCAGTGTTCAACAACTACTCAGGGTCTTAACACTAATGCTATTTATTTGATTTAAAGAGAACCTATGCTTTGGGGGTTTTCCCTTTCCTGTAGTGTGTTATTTAGGTTTCTGCAAAGGATGCAATACACTACCCCCGCCGGCCTGAAACGCCTCCATTGGACTCCTTTGTTTACTTCCTGAACATAGTGACATCACTCTGTAACACTCACGCTTCCATTGGCTAGCGCTCCAACACATTATACGTGATAGGCTAAGGGGCGGAACATCTCTAAGAGGTTGACCAATCACAACAGAGTATAGCTAACCAATCAGAGCAGACTGGGCTGAATCAAGTGTCAGCGGTGTTGAGAGCCAAGCTAGTGTTGATCAAATAAACACGTTCCCTACCACTTGCACCACTTGTTTTTTTCAAGCTAAAACTGAATATTTATAATAATAAAAAGGTCTTAAATGCCAGTCAACAGTTACACGGTACAAAAGTTCTTCTGAGAGTTGAAATGTTCATTAATATGATGGAGGAACAATGCATTCATTTTAAAACAAATTACGCTCAGTAAATAGTTGTTCTAGAAATAAACTTGGAAAATTCATAACTGTGAAATGGTGGTATGGTAAATGTCTCACATTTTGCTAAAGCAAATAACATTGCAATAAAATAAGAAAAAAAGCAATATAAAGCACCAGCGCCTGGAGATATTTTTTGCGTGAATCAGTTCACCTCTGTGAGCGGAGATAAAGAGAGCAGAGGTTGCGTTATGAAAGCAGGGAAGACTTCCTGTTGCAGGGGTCAAGAAGTGTATACAAAAATACATTGCATACTTTTTAGGAAGTAAAATATGGCCCAAAATACAAATACATCCTTTATTACCATTTAAATATGCACTTCATTACTATTAATCACGAAAGTTTGAACATTAATGTATAGGATTTCGTCATGAGGCTCTCTAAATTATTTATGACAACAATATGCCAAGAGGAGATTTATAATGCATTACTGCCTGCCTGCCTGCATGATGGACAGTGGGTACAGTCTTAGCTGGATGGACGCTCGTTTGATGCCCGATCAATATTGAAAAAGATAATGAGAAATGCTCCATGCATGCCAATGCTTCTTCACAGCCATGTGAATATTTACAGGCTTGAAATCCATCTTTCTTTTGGAAGAGATAATATAATCATTGGGATGTGAATCAGGAGCCAGTATGAACAAATGTCACTCAGTCATTTTAAATCACTTTCTTCTGAGGGTATTATCACACCAGCCAATTTGAGTTTTAAAGCTCTTGCTCACTCCAGCAGTGTGTGTGTGTGTGTGTGTGTGTGTGTGTGTGTTTCCACTCCTGTCTCTCTACACTCCACTGCATTCCTCTTCAATGTGCATTTTTGTTTACGTCTTGGGTGCATCTTATCCCCCATTTACCGCGAGCTGGCTGAGCAAATTGATACTGCGCTGGGATTTTTGGCGTTGTGTAAGTCCGCTGTCACGGTGATGAGAGCAGCACAAAGACGGCAGCCGAGCGGTAAATGTCAGCGTGTCAGCGAGGAGTGACACCCAACATCCACGCCTGGCACTTGGGGCCTCGATCGAGCACTCTCTTATGACAAGGACAAACTCGAAGAAACAGGAATAATCCCACCGCATATACTCGACAGGAAGATTCACGGAGACGTGGCATTTACGGTGGCAACACATGGGATTTAAATCTGTGGTGTATCAGTAAAATTACCTACCTGTCAGGAAATACTGAATTTCAGAGCAAGTGATTATCCGGCTGAACAAAACGAGTCATTTATCGTGAATGTGTATTTTGCTAAAGAGTTTATGGAATATACCGAAATCCGATGGGAAAATGCTATTGCTTTTTGTCAAGGGACCCCCATTAGGATGTAACTTCGAGGTCACCCTACAAAAATACGTCACTTTATTGTCACAATGAGTATCCTATGCTTGGTAAGACTGTAGCTTACTGTGACTAGTAAAAAGCCTGCAAGTTAGACTCTTTAATATGGTGTGAAGAATGTTTGCAAAGGTCTAACTGAATAGATTCAATTGTGAGAAATACTCATATTTACAGCTTTTTGCTATGATAAATAATAATAAATACAAATCTGCTGTGTGCAATGTTCAGTAACTGAAGAGGGTCAATATATAACTTGTGTTTTTCATTGCAGACTGCTGGGAAATATGATGCTAAACACTAAAGCATAGTGTGCAGGGATGTGCAGACATTTTGGGGGGCAGGAGCTCAAGTGAGAAAAAGGGCACTTCCCAAAATAATTTATAAAAAAACGTTTTAAAACAAAAAGTTAAAAATAGTTGCACATCTCTGACTTTGACGCAATTGTTTAATACTCAGCAGAATTCTGTTAACAGACAATGACCTTCTTTAGTATTCACTACGCACGAGCAGATAACAAACTAGTCCAATGAATAGTTATTAAATGAGAAGCAAATAATCACAATTATGAAGTTCCTGTTTAAGGACATTACAGGCAAAAAGATCGTTATGTCTGAATTCATAGATGTAAATCTGCATTTAAACATAACATTTATAATACAAATACTGACTAGTAACTATCTGGGGAACTTGTGAGGTGCTATGTTTTTTATCATGTTCACCTGCAATGCCTTGGTAACTGCATGCAGATTAGCGCATTTTAATTAGGCCTAGTTAACGCCTAATTTGCATATCAATGAAGCGATTGTGATGACGTTATTAGATACACATTTGACTGTATTCACCTTTAGTGTCTCCCCTTAAGTACAGTACATTAGCCTGTATGCCCATGGTATTGCCTTAGCTAAACCTTGAGCTAACTTATCCATTAGCTAGTAGCCTACCTTAGTTCATCTCCACTCACCTTCAGACAAGCCAAGAAAAGCCGGCATAACATGGGACTGTGAAGTGGGAGGTTCTACCTGTCTGTACTCTGAAGTGACTGTCGACGGGAGGGAGGGAGAGAGAGAGCATCGGAACTTCACAGTCTAATCTCCCGACCTGATATTTTTATTTTGTATTCAATCAATATATTTTGGAAAGGGAAACTGTGCGCAAACAGCAGTAGATATATATTCATTTATTGGAGAAAAAAATGGAAAAAAAGCACCCCATAAAAGGGGCACTTATGGAGGAAGAAAAAGGGCAGGGGCTCAAGCCCACTTTGATGTCTGTGCATGTGCCTGGATGTGTGGATCAAATGCTCCACTCTTTACCGTGATATCTTGTTTCAATAGTTACTTTATCACTTTATTTTTATTGTATTATTATTTGTATTTGTATTCTATTTTATCTTTATGTTTTACCTTGTGTGAATCCTGTCTTTCATTCGGACACTGTTGCTCCTATAAACGCCTGCATTTCCCCAAAAGGATAAAAAAAGTTCCATCCTATGTTATCCTATCTTAAATAGTGTCGGCCATTAATCCAAAACATACTGTAGGCCTAATAGACGGGGAGGACGCTGTTGAGGAACATTTCCCTGGACATTATTGCTCCCATAGGGTCTGTGCAATGTTAAAACGATCCAGCGTCACATGGTACTTGAATCACTGTTTCACTTTAGTAAAATTACTTGTCCCCCTCTGATAATACTAATGCTGTCCTTAAAGGGGTATGATATTCAGAGGAAATGACTGGCCCTGTCCAGATGGTAGGGCTAAATCCCATCCAGATTTGCTCAAATTCCCCGGTGTATTTTGAGTGGCACCACACGGTTGTTTTTAATCCAGGATCAGGATCAACGTCAAGTATAGGCCTATTTCAACGCTGTAATTCAGGTTACTGTACATGCCGCAGTGGCTGAAGTCATTCGATTTGGCTGTAGGAGAGAAGGCACTATATTGGAAACACAAAATCTTTATAACAACATAAATATGAAAATGATATTCTGCGCTTGCCTGTTTAAAAATTCCCTTTCCAAGAGTTTATTGTGTATTTTATGTGTATTAAGGTACTGTTAGACCCGTGAGGATGGTTTGCTAATGATGGTATATCGGGCTGATAAATCACATCAGCTTTTATTGATAATCACGTCCCAGCAACCCACTTATTGACTGATGGATTTGGCGCTGCTTACTTCGTGCCACACTTATGGAGTCACTGATTCATGATGTCCTGAGCTAATTTCAGTGATTGCAATCAGGCACGATCAAGACACATTTGAAATGATGGCTGTTTTGCAACATGTCACTTGGTCCTATCTCATTTCATTAGCCTAAGTGTTTTTCCTGCTGTTTACTCAAATTACCTTAGCTTTTGTAAATATGCAGCCAACAACCATTACTACCTCCATACAATAATACGGGAGAGATACATCACTCACTAATGAGTCATGATGAATCAGACTGACAACTGAGTCAATGTTTTTATTGTGGTATAAGCCTATAGTAGTATACTATAGTTTATAATAGCATTACTAGTAATAAAGTAGTACTGTAAGTTATATGGGTTTAGTGATTTTAGAGAAATCCATTTTGCTTGTAAGAGATCTTTCTGGTTGGCTTGAGAACAAGACTCAAAAATGATGTTAGCAAAACGCTAGCATTCTGCATGCTAGCACCCATAACAGGAGCTAAGGCACTATTCATGAATCATGATTAATCAGACTGACTAATAAGAAGTTAAAGTCTTTACTGTAGTAATAGGAGAAGTAGGCTACCATAGGCGGCGCGTGAGGCTCGGGTTTGGGAAGGCTAAATAACTTTTTGTGTTACCTGACGCTGCCCGCCCCCGGCGTAAAGAGCGAAAAGAGATTAACTCAGTGAAAGCACCGCCTGCTGACCAATCAGAGCTCAGTGTGTGGAGTTTAAATCTATCAAGTCATATTACAGGAGAAAGGAAATACAGAACAACTGCCGTATGCAGAGAAGACGCCGACGTGTCGCAGTTATCGTTCATATCACACTGATATCACATCATCAATCAGATCATCGATCATAATGTATCATATAGGCTATGTCCTTATCTGAGTCGGCTGAGCCGTATCTGGCCGTGCAACACTCACAGTGTCACATACTGTATGCAGAAGTATTATTTTAAGCAACACATTAAGTTGACGAAACACTCGAGTCAAATGTAATTCAAGTCAGATCCACTCGTGTCTTAGACGGGGCAGTGATATCATAAACCTCTTATAGGCCTACGCTTTTAAACACAGGTAGTTTAATTATTTTTTAACCAGTTGTTCTATATTCACCTTGCAGGTGGAACTATGTGACTTGTTTCCTGGATTATATGTTTAAGTCATGGATGTTTAAAGTTCATATTTGTCTAATATTAGTTGACTTTTCATGAATGAAGTATGACGCTGCGCTGTCAGTACACTTGTCCCTGTTTGTGATTGGTCAAATGTTGCTAACCCCGCCCCTTTTTCATGTGAATGCGTTCTCAGCTGGAGAGAGAAACCCTGGCTTGATTTACAGAGTTGATAACCAGAGTCGTAGGACCGCTTAGCGAGATCTCGTTTGTTACGGCCCGTCCACACAGCAGCTTTAGACGATTCTTCCACCGCTTCCAACGCTTCTCTGCCCATTGACTTTGAATGGGGATGACGTCACTTTTCCTCGCTTGTCGCCGAACTGCATTTCCAGATTTAAGATTTCCAGATTTAAGATTTCCAGGATTTCCAGAATGTTCAGGATTCAAAAGTTGAGCAATGTTCAACTTTTGAAGCTGAGCTGGAAGCGTCAGCCAATCAAACCCGTTTATGCAAATCTGACAGTAGAAGCTCTAGCCCAGGAGTGGCCAACCCGCGGCTCTCGAGCCGCATGCGGCTCTTTGCCCAGTCTCATGCGGCTCCTCAATTCATATCGAATTGTAATTGTGGGTTTTTTTTTACGCATATGTATCCCAGTTCACAAAGGGTTAACAACACACAAATAAGTGCTTTAGCCAATCAGAATGCAGATCCTGCAGTACTGGAGGCGGGCTTTACTGCACTCGCGATGTGACAGTGAAGGGAGAGATCTGCTTCCGATCGGCAGAAATATAACTCTGATAAAACCGTAATAACTCAATATAATGTTGTCAAATCAAAATGGTAACAATTTGCAGTGGTATATGTGTATGTGAGAAGGCCTGCTCCCGGAAAGCTGGCAACTGACACAGAAGGACTCACGAATTTGGTGATTCGCGGTAAAAAAATAAAAAAGAGAGAAAGTGCATCTCTGTCAGCAGAGCTTCTGTCAGTCAGTGGGTTAGGTAAAAGTTGAGATGTCATGTGAGGAGAATTAACTAAAATACACGTCATTTATTTACATTTATTTTTAAATGACGGTCATGAATGTGCGTGTGAGATACAGGCAGAATAAAGGCCAGGCATATTTTTATTAAATGATGCTCTTTCATGCATTTGAGCCCCTTCCACATCCTCTGCACGTTTCAAAGAAGCAACATGCATAGTAAGATAACTACTTTTTTCAAATGTTTTTAACTGAGGGTTTGTGTGTGAGACACAATATTAATGATTGACAATAACTGGCCTCTGGTCTTAATACTGGTAGGAGAGGTTTAAGTCCATTCTGTCAATATCATGGACTGTGACATTTATAGGAAATCTGGCTGAGCAGAGGTATATGTTTCTGTATGTGAGAGGGTGTGTGTCTCTATGGGAGGGTGTGTCTTTGAGTGTGTGTGTGTGTGTGTGTGTGTGTGTGTGTGTGTGTGTGTGTGTGTGTGTGTCAATTATTGTTCATTTTTAGATTTTCATTTTGTATGTGTGAGAGAGAGGTCGGGCACACAGAAAGGCTGAGTGCAAAAGAGAGAAGGCGAGAGAGAGGTCGGGGACATACACCCAGCATGTGTGTATGATGTGGCTCTTTGCAGTAACACAGTAAAATGATTGGCTCTTTACCTCTGATTGGTTGGCCACCCCTGCTCTAGCCAATCAAACCGCGTGTAAGCAGGGAGAGCCAGACCGCAGTTCATTTCCTCATATTCCAAACGAGAAATTACGGTAGCAAATCACCCG